>NC_090375.1:25456120-25735183 GCF_036365525.1 Heterodontus francisci
GTAATAAATACACACTCCCCAATAACTGTCTCCATGTAATAAATACACACTCCCCAGTAACTGTCTCCCTGTAATAAATACACACTCCCCAGTAACTGTCTGCCTGTAATAAATACACACTCCCCAGTAACAGTCTCCCTTTAATAAATACACACTCCCCAGTAACTGTCTCCCTGAAATAAATACAATCTCCCCAGTAACTGTCTCCCTGAAATAAATACAATCTCCCCAGTATCTGTCTCCCTGAAATAAATACAATCTCCCCAGTAACTGTCCCCCTGAAATAAATACACTCTGCCCAGTAACTGTCCCCCTGAAATAAATACAATCTCCCCAGTAACTGTCCCCCTGAAATAAATACACTCTGCCCAGTAACTGTCCCCCTGAAATAAATACAATCTCCCCAGTAACTGTCCCCCTGAAATAAATACAATCTCCCCAGTAACTGTCTCCCTGAAATAAATACACTCTCCCTAGTAACAGTCTCCCTGAAATAAATACACTCTGCCCAGTAACTGTCCCCCTGAAATAAATACACTCTGCCCAGTAACTGTCCCCCTGAAATAAATACACTCTGCCCAGTAACTGTGTCCCTGAAATAAATACACTCTCCCCAGTAACTGTCCCCCTGAAATAAATACACTCTGCCCAGTAACTGTCTCCCTGAAATAAATACAATCTCCCCAGTAACTGTCTCCCTGAAATAAATACAATCTCCCCAGTAACTGTCCCCCTGAAATAAATACAATCTCCCCAGTAACTGTCTCCCTGAAATAAATACACTCTCCCCAGTAACTGTCCCCCTGAAATAAATACACTCTGCCCAGTAACTGTCTCCCTGAAATAAATACAATGTCCCCAGTAACTGTCTCCCTGAAATAAATACACTCTCCCCAGTAACTGTCCCCCTGAAATAAATACACTCTGCCCAGTAACTGTCCCCCTGAAATAAATACACTCTCCCCAGTAACTGTCCCCCTGAAATAAATACACTCTGCCCAGTAACTGTCTCCCTGAAATAAATACACTATCCCTAGTAACAGTCTCCCTGAAATAAATACACTCTGCCCAGTAACTGTCCCCCTGAAATAAATACAATCTCCCCAGTAACTGTCCCCCTGAAATAAATACACTCTGCCCAGTAACTGTCTCCCTGAAATAAATACACTCTCCCTAGTAACAGTCTCCCTGAAATAAATACACTCTGCCCAGTAACTGTCCCCCTGAAATAAATACACTCTGCCCAGTAACTGTCCCCCTGAAATAAATACACTCTGCCCAGTAACTGTGTCCCTGAAATAAATACACTCTCCCCAATAACTGTCACCCTGTGATAAATACACTCGCCCCAGTAACTGTCTCCCTGTGATAAATACACTCTCCCCAATAACTGTCACCCTGTGATAAATACACTCGTCCCAGTAACTGTCTCCCTGTGATAAATACACTCTCCCCAGTAACAGTCTCCCTGAAATAAATACACTCTCCCCAATAACTGTCACCCTGTGATAAATACACTCGCCCCAGTAACTGTCTCCCTGTGATAAATACACACTCCCCAGTAACAGTCTCCCTGAAATAAATACACTCTCCCCAGTAACTGACTCCCTGTAATAAATACACACTCCACAGTTACTGTCTCTCTGTAATAAATACACTCTCCCCAGTAACTGACTCCCTGTGATAAAGGCACTGTCGCCAGTAACTGTCTCTCTGTGATAAATACACTCTCCCCAGTAACTGTGTCCCTGTAATAAATGCACTCTCCCCAGTAAATGTCTCCCTGTGATAAATACACTCGCCCCAGTAACTGTCTCCCTGTGATAAATACACTCTCCCCAGTAACTGACTCCCTGTGATAAATGCACTGTCGCCAGTAACTGTCTCTCTGTGATAAATACACTCTCCCCAGTAACTGTGTCCCTGTAATAAATACACTCTCCCCAGTAACTGACTCCCTGTGATAAATGCACTGTCGCCAGTAACTGTCTCTCTGTGATAAATACACTCTCCCCAGTAACTGTGTCCCTGTAATAAATACACTCTCCCCAGTAAATGTCTCCCTGTGATAAATACACTCGCCCCAGTAACTGTCTCCCTGTGATAAATACACTCTCCCCAGTAACAGTCTCCCTGAAATAAATACACTCTCCCCAGTAACTGTCTCCCAGAAATAAATACACTCTCCCCAGTAACTGTCTCCCTGTAATAAATACACTCTCCCCAGTAATTGTCTCCCTGAAATAAATACACTCTCCCCAGTAACTGTCTCCCTGTAATAAATACACTCTCCCCAGTAACTGTCTCCCTGTGTTAAATACACACTCCCCAGTAAATGTCTCCCTGTGATAAATACAATCACCCCAGTAACTGTCTCCCTGTGATAAATACACTCTTCCCACTAACTGTCTCCCAGTGATAAATACACACTCCCCAGTAACTGTCTCCCTGTCATAACTACACTCTCCCCAGTAACTGTCTCCCAGTGATAAATACACACTCCCCACTAACTGTCTTCTTGTAATAAATACAGTCCCCAGTAACTGTCTCCCTGTAATAAATACACACTCCCCAGTAACTGTGTATCCTTGTAATAAATACACACGCCCCAGTAACAGTCTACCTGTAATAAATTCTCACTCCCCAGTAACTGTCTATCCCTGTAATAAATACACACTCCCCAGTAACTGTCTCCCTGTAATAAATACACACTCCCCAGTAACTGTCTCCCTGTAATAAATACACACTCCGCAGTAACTGTCTATGCCTGTAATAAATACACACTCCCCAGTAACTGTCTCCCTGTAATAAATACACTCTGCCCAGTAACTGTCTATCCCTGTAATAAATACACACTCTGCCCAGTAACTGTCTATCCCTGTAATAAATACACACTCCCCAGTTACTGTCTCCCTGTAATAAATACACTCTGCCCAGTAACAGTCTATCCCTGTAATAAATACACACTCCCCCGTAACTGTCTCCCTGCGATAAAAACACACTGCCCAGTAACTGTCAATCCCTGTAATAAATACGCTCTCGCCAGTAACTGTCTCCCTGTAATAAATACACACTCCCTAGTAACTGTCTGCCTGTAATAAATACACACTCCCCAGTAACTGTCTCCCTGTAATAAATACACACTCCCCAGTAACTGTGTATCCCTGTAATAAATACACACTCCCCAGTAACTGTCTCCCTGTAATAAATACACACTCCCCAGTAACTGTCTCCCTGTAACAAATACACACTCCCCAGTAACTGTCTCCCTGTAATAAATACACACTCCCAGTTACTGTCTATTCCTGTAATAAATACACACTCCCCAGTAACTCTCCCCTGTAATAAATACACACTCCCTAGTAACTGGCTATCGCTGTAATAAATACACACTCCCCTGTAACTGTCTCCCTGTAATAAATACACTCTCCCCAGTAAATGTCTCCCTGTAATAAATACACTCTCCCCAGCAACTGACTCCCTGTGATAAATGCACTGTCGCCAGTAACTGTCTCTCTGTGATAAATACACTCTCCCCAGTAACTGTGTCCCTGCAATAAATACACTCTCCCCAGTAAATGTCTCCCTGTGATAAATACACTCGCCCCAGTAACTATCTCCCTGTGATAAATACACTCTCCCCAGTAACTGACTCCCTGTGATAAATGCACTGTCGCCAGTAACTGTCTCCCTGTGATAAATACACTCGCCCCAGTAACTGTCTCCCTGTAAGAAATACAAACTCCCCAGTAACTGTCTATCCCTGTAATAAATACACACTCCCCAATAACTGTCTCCATGTAATAAATACACACTCCCCAGTAACTGTCTCCCTGTAATAAATACACACTCCCCAGTAACTGTCTGCCTGTAATAAATACACACTCCCCAGTAACAGTCTCCCTTTAATAAATACACACTCCCCAGTAACTGTCTCCCTGAAATAAATACAATCTCCCCAGTAACTGTCTCCCTGAAATAAATACAATCTCCCCAGTATCTGTCTCCCTGAAATAAATACAATCTCCCCAGTAACTGTCCCCCTGAAATAAATACACTCTGCCCAGTAACTGTCCCCCTGAAATAAATACAATCTCCCCAGTAACTGTCCCCCTGAAATAAATACACTCTGCCCAGTAACTGTCCCCCTGAAATAAATACAATCTCCCCAGTAACTGTCCCCCTGAAATAAATACAATCTCCCCAGTAACTGTCTCCCTGAAATAAATACACTCTCCCAAGTAACAGTCTCCCTGAAATAAATACACTCTGCCCAGTAACTGTCCCCCTGAAATAAATTCACTCTGCCCAGTAACTGTCCCCCTGAAATAAATACACTCTGCCCAGTAACTGTGTCCCTGAAATAAATACACTCTCCCCAGTAACTGTCCCCCTGAAATAAATACACTCTGCCCAGTAACTGTCTCCCTGAAATAAATACAATCTCCCCAGTAACTGTCTCCCTGAAATAAATACAATCTCCCCAGTAACTGTCCCCCTGAAATAAATACAATCTCCCCAGTAACTGTCTCCCTGAAATAAATACACTCTCCCCAGTAACTGTCCCCCTGAAATAAATACACTCTGCCCAGTAACTGTCTCCCTGAAATAAATACAATGTCCCCAGTAACTGTCTCCCTGAAATAAATACACTCTCCCCAGTAACTGTCCCCCTGAAATAAATACACTCTGCCCAGTAACTGTCCCCCTGAAATAAATACACTCTCCAAAGTAACTGTCCCCCTGAAATAAATACACTCTGCCCAGTAACTGTCTCCCTGAAATAAATACACTATCCCTAGTAACAGTCTCCCTGAAATAAATACACTCTGCCCAGTAACTGTCCCCCTGAAATAAATACAATCTCCCCAGTAACTGTCCCCCTGAAATAAATACACTCTGCCCAGTAACTGTCTCCCTGAAATAAATACACTCTCCCTAGTAACAGTCTCCCTGAAATAAATACACTCTGCCCAGTAACTGTCCCCCTGAAATAAATACACTCTGCCCAGTAACTGTCCCCCTGAAATAAATACACTCTGCCCAGTAACTGTGTCCCTGAAATAAATACACTCTCCCCAATAACTGTCACCCTGTGATAAATACACTCGCCCCAGTAACTGTCTCCCTGTGATAAATACACTCTCCCCAATAACTGTCACCCTGTGATAAATACACTCGTCCCAGTAACTGTCTCCCTGTGATAAATACACTCTCCCCAGTAACAGTCTCCCTGAAATAAATACACTCTCCCCAATAACTGTCACCCTGTGATAAATACACTCGCCCCAGTAACTGTCTCCCTGTGATAAATACACACTCCCCAGTAACAGTCTCCCTGAAATAAATACACTCTCCCCAGTAACTGACTCCCTGTAATAAATACACACTCCACAGTTACTGTCTCTCTGTAATAAATACACTCTCCCCAGTAACTGACTCCCTGTGATAAAGGCACTGTCGCCAGTAACTGTCTCTCTGTGATAAATACACTCTCCCCAGTAACTGTGTCCCTGTAATAAATGCACTCTCCCCAGTAAATGTCTCCCTGTGATAAATACACTCGCCCCAGTAACTGTCTCCCTGTGATAAATACACTCTCCCCAGTAACTGACTCCCTGTGATAAATGCACTGTCGCCAGTAACTGTCTCTCTGTGATAAATACACTCTCCCCAGTAACTGTGTCCCTGTAATAAATACACTCTCCCCAGTAACTGACTCCCTGTGATAAATGCACTGTCGCCAGTAACTGTCTCTCTGTGATAAATACACTCTCCCCAGTAACTGTGTCCCTGTAATAAATACACTCTCCCCAGTAAATGTCTCCCTGTGATAAATACACTCGCCCCAGTAACTGTCTCCCTGTGATAAATACACTCTCCCCAGTAACAGTCTCCCTGAAATAAATACACTCTCCCCAGTAACTGTCTCCCAGAAATAAATACACTCTCCCCAGTAACTGTCTCCCTGTAATAAATACACTCTCCCCAGTAATTGTCTCCCTGAAATAAATACACTCTCCCCAGTAACTGTCTCCCTGTAATAAATACACTCTCCCCAGTAACTGTCTCCCTGTGTTAAA
Source organism: Heterodontus francisci (assembly GCF_036365525.1). NCBI lineage: Eukaryota > Metazoa > Chordata > Chondrichthyes > Heterodontiformes > Heterodontidae > Heterodontus > Heterodontus francisci. The sequence continues at coordinate 25,462,204 of NC_090375.1, forward strand.
TACACACTCCCCAGTAAATGTCTCCCTGTGATAAATACAATCACCCCAGTAACTGTCTCCCTGTGATAAATACACTCTTCCCACTAACTGTCTCCCAGTGATAAATACACACTCCCCAGTAACTGTCTCCCTGTCATAACTACACTCTCCCCAGTAACTGTCTCCCAGTGATAAATACACACTCCCCACTAACTGTCTTCTTGTAATAAATACAGTCCCCAGTAACTGTCTCCCTGTAATAAATACACACTCCCCAGTAACTGTGTATCCTTGTAATAAATACACACGCCCCAGTAACAGTCTACCTGTAATAAATTCTCACTCCCCAGTAACTGTCTATCCCTGTAATAAATACACACTCCCCAGTAACTGTCTCCCTGTAATAAATACACACTCCCCAGTAACTGTCTCCCTGTAATAAATACACACTCCGCAGTAACTGTCTATGCCTGTAATAAATACACACTCCCCAGTAACTGTCTCCCTGTAATAAATACACACTCCCCACTAACTGTGTATCCCTGTAATAAATACACACTCCCCAGTCACTGTCTCCCTGTAATAAATACACACTCCCCAGACACTGTCTCCCTGTAATAAATACACACTCCCCAGTAACTGTCTCCCTGTAATAAATACACACTCCACAGTTACTGTCTATTCTTGTAATAAATACACACTCCCCAGTAACTGTCTCCCAGTAATAAATACACACTCCCCAGTAACTGTCTCCCTGTAATAAATACACACGCCCCACTAACTGTCTATCCCTGTAATAAATACACACTCCCCAGTAACTGTCTCCCTGTAATAAATACACACACCCCAATAACTGTCTCCCTATAATATATACACACTCCCCAGTAACTTTCTATCCCAGTAATAAATACACACTCCCCAGTAACTGTCTCCCTGTAATAAATACACACTCCCCAGTAACTGTCTCCCTATTATAAATACACACTCCTCAGTAACTGTCTCCCTGTAATAAATACACACTCCGCAGTAACTGTCTATGCCTGTAATAAATACACACTCCCCAGTAACTGTCTCCCTGTAATAAATACACACTCCCCACTAACTGTGTATCCCTGTAATAAATACACACTCCCCAGTCACTGCCTCCCTGTAAGAAATACACACTCCCCAGACACTGTCTCCCTGTAATAAATACACACTCCCCAGTAACTGTCTCCCTGTAATAAATACACACTCCACAGTTACTGTCTATTCTTGTAATAAATACACACTCCCCAGTAACTGTCTCCCTGTAATAAATACACACTCCCCAGTAACTGTCTCCCTGTAATAAATACACACGCCCCACTAACTGTCTATCCCTGTAATAAATACACACTCCCCAGTAACTGTCTCCCTGTAATAAATACACACACCCCAATAACTGTCTCCCTATAATATATACACACTCCCCAGTACCTTTCTATCCCAGTAATAAATACACACTCCCCAGTAACTGTCTCCCTGTAATAAATACACACTCCCCAGTAACTGTCTCCCTGTAATAAATACACACTCCCCAGTAACTGTCTCCCTGTAATAAATACACACTCCCCAGTAACTGTCTCCCTGTTATAAATACACACTCCTCAGTAACTGTCTCCCTGTAATAAATTCACACTCCGCAGTAACTGTCTATGCCTGTAATAAATGCACACTCCCCAAAAACTGTCTCCCTGTAATAAATACACACTCCCCACTAACTGTGTATCCCTGTAATAAATACACACTCCCCAGTCACTGCCTCCCTGTAATAAATACACACTCCACAGTTACTGTCTATTCCAGTAATAAATACACACTCCCCAGTAACTGTGTCCCTGTAATAAATACACTCTCCCCAGTAACTGTCTCCCTGCAATAAATACACACTCCACAGTTACTGTCTATTCCTGTAATAAATACACACTCCCCAGTAACTGTCTCCCTGTAATAAATACACACTCCACAGTTACTGTCTATTCCTGTAATAAATACACACTCCCCAGTAACTGTGTCCCTGTAATAAATACACTCTCCCCAGTAAATGTCTCCCTGTAATAAATACACTCTCCCCAGCAACTGACTCCCTGTGATAAATGCACTGTCGCCAGTAACTGTCTCTCTGTGATAAATACACTCTCCCCAGTAACTGTGTCCCTGCAATAAATACACTCTCTCCAGTAAATGTCTCCCTGTGATAAATACACTCGCCCCAGTAACTATCTCCCTGTGATAAATACACTCTCCCCAGTAACTGACTCCCTGTGATAAATGCACTGTCGCCAGTAACTGTCTCTCTGTGATAAATACACTCTCCCCAGTAACTGTGTCCCTGTAATAAATACACTCTCCCCAGTAACTGACTCCCTGTGATAAATGCACTGTCGCCAGTAACTGTCTCTCTGTGATAAATACACACTCCCCAGTAACTGTGTCCCTGTAATAAATACACTCTCCCCAGTAAATGTCTCCCTGTGATAAATACACTCGCCCCAGTAACTGTCTCCCTGTAAGAAATACAAACTCCCCAGTAACTGTCTATCCCTGTAATAAATACACACTCCCCAATAACTGTCTCCATGTAATAAATACACACTCCCCAGTAACTGTCTCCCTGTAATAAATACACACTCCCCACTAACTGTGTATCCCTGTAATAAATACACACTCCCGAGTCACTGCCTCCCTGTAAGAAATACACACTCCCCAGACACTGTCTCCCTGTAATAAATACACACTCCCCAGTAACTGTCTCCCTGTAATAAATACACACTCCACAGTTACTGTCTATTCCTGTAATAAATACACACTCCCCAGTAACTGTCTCCCTGTAATAAATACACACTCCCCAGTAACTGTCTCCCTGTAATAAATACACACGCCCCACTAACTGTCTATTCCTGTAATAAATACACAAACCCCAATAACTGTCTCCCTATAATATATACACACTCCCCAGTAACTTTCTATCCCTGTAATAAATACACACTCCCCAGTAACTGTCTCCCTGTAATAAATACACACTCCCCAGTAACTGTCTCCCTGTAATAAATACACACTCCCCAGTAACTGTCTCCCTGTAATAAATACACACTCCCCAGTAACTGTCTCCCTGTAATAAATACACACTCCCCAGTAACTGTCTCCCTATTATAAATACACACTCCTCAGTAACTGTCTCCCTGTAATAAATTCACACTCCGCAGTAACTGTCTATGCCTGTAATAAATGCACACTCCCCAAAAACTGTCTCCCTGTAATAAATACACACTCCCCACTAACTGTGTATCGCTGTAATAAATACACACTCCCCAGTCACTGCCTCCCTGTAATAAATACACACTCCACAGTTACTGTCTATTCCTGTAATAAATACACACTCCCCAGTAACTGTGTCCCTGTAATAAATACACTCTCCCCAGTAACTGTCTCCCTGCAATAAATACACACTCCACAGTTACTGTCTATTCCTGTAATAAATACACACTCCCCAGTAACTGTCTCCCTGTAATAAATACACACTCCCCAGTAACTGTCTCCCTGTAATAAATACACACTCCCCAGTAACTGTGTCCCTGTAATAAATACACTCTCCCCAGTAAATGTCTCCCTGTAATAAATACAGTCTCCCCAGCAACTGACTCCCTGTGATAAATGCACTGTCGCCAGTAACTGTGTCCCTGCAATAAATACACTCTCTCCAGTAAATGTCTCCCTGTGATAAATACACTCGCCCCAGTAACTATCTCCCTGTGATAAATACACTCTCCCCAGTAACTGACTCCCTGTGATAAATGCACTGTCGCCAGTAACTCTCTCTCTGTGATAAATACACTCTCCCCAGTAACTGTGTCCCTGTAATAAATACACTCTCCCCAGTAACTGACTCCCTGTGATAAATGCACTGTCGCCAGTAACTGTCTCTCTGTGATAAATACACACTCCCCAGTAACTGTGTCCCTGTAATAAATACACTCTCCCCAGTAAATGTCTCCCTGTGATAAATACACTCGCCACAGTAACTGTCTCCCTGTAAGAAATACAAACTCCCCAGTAACTGTCTATCCCTGTAATAAATACACACTCCCCAATAACTGTCTCCATGTAATAAATACACACTCCCCAGTAACTGTCTCCCTGTAATAAATACACACTCCCCAGTAACTGTGTATCCTTGTCATAAATACACACTCCCCAGTAACTGTCTCCCTGTAATAAATTCTCCCTCCCCAGTAACTGTCTATCCCTGTAATAAATACACACTCCCCAGTAACTGTCTGCCTGTAATAAATACACACTCCCCAGTAACAGTCTCCCTTTAATAAATACACACTCCCCAGTAACTGTCTCCCTGTAATAAATACACACTCCCCACTAACTGTCTTCTTGTAATAAATACAGTCCCCAGTAACTGTCTCCCTGTAATAAATACACATTCCCCAGTAACTGTCTCCCTGTAATAAATACACATTCCTCAGTAACTGTCTCCCTGTAATAAATACACATTCCCCAGTAACTGTCACCCTGTAATAAATACGCTCTCCCCAGTATCTGTGTAGCCCTGTAATAAATACACACTCCACAGTTACTGACTATCCCTGTAATAAATACACACTCCCCACTAACTGTCTCCCTGTAATAAATACAACTTCCCCAGTAACTGTCTCCCTGTAATAAATACACACACCCCAGTAACTGTCTCCCTGTAATAAATACACTCTGCCCAGTAACAGTCTTTCCCTGTAATAAATACACACTCCCCAGTAACTGTCTCCCTGTAATAAATACACACTGCCCAGTAACTGTCTATCCCTGTAATAAATACACTCTCCCCAGTAACTGTCTCCCTGTAATAAATACACACTCCCCAATAACTGTCTCCCTGTAATAAATACAAACTCCCCAGTAACTGTCTCACTGTAATAAATACACACTCCCCAGTAACTGTCTCCCTGTAATAAATACACACTCCCCAAAAACTGTACGTCCCTGTAATAAATACACACTCCCCAGTAACTGTCTCCCTGTAATAAATACACACTCCCCAGTAACTGTCTATCCCTGTAATAAATACACACTCCCCAGGAACTGTCTCTCTGTAATAAATACACTCTGCCCAGTAACTGTCTATCCCTGTAATAAATACACACTCCCCAGTTACTGTCTCCCTGTAATAAATACACTCTGCCCAGTAACAGTCTATCCCTGTAATAAATACACACTCCACAGTAACTGTCTCCCTGTAATAAATACACACTCCCCAAAAACTGTACGTCCCTGTAATAAATACACACTCCCCAGTAACTGTCTCCCTGTAATAAATACACACTCCCCAGTAACTGTCTATCCCTGTAATAAATACACACTCCCCAGGAACTGTCTCTCTGTAATAAATACACTCTGCCCAGTAACTGTCTATCCCTGTAATAAATACACACTCTGCCCAGTAACTGTCTATCCCTGTAATAAATACACACTCCCCAGTTACTGTCTCCCTGTAATAAATACACTCTGCCCAGTAACAGTCTATCCCTGTAATAAATACACACTCCCCCGTAACTGTCTCCCTGCGATAAAAACACACTGCCCAGTAACTGTCAATCCCTGTAATAAATACGCTCTCGCCAGTAACTGTCTCCCTGTAATAAATACACACTCCCTAGTAACTGTCTGCCTGTAATAAATACACACTCCCCAGTAACTGTCTCCCTGTAATAAATACACACTCCCCAGTAACTGTGTATCCCTGTAATAAATACACACTCCCCAGTAACTGTCTCCCTGTAACAAATACACACTCCCCAGTAACTGTCTCCCTGTAATAAATACACACTCCCAGTTACTGTCTATTCCTGTAATAAATACACACTCCCCAGTAACTCTCCCCTGTAATAAATACACACTCCCTAGTAACTGGCTATCGCTGTAATAAATACACACTCCCCTGTAACTGTCTCCCTGTAATAAATACACTCTCCCCAGTAAATGTCTCCCTGTAATAAATACACTCTCCCCAGCAACTGACTCCCTGTGATAAATGCACTGTCGCCAGTAACTGTCTCTCTGTGATAAATACACTCTCCCCAGTAACTGTGTCCCTGCAATAAATACACTCTCCCCAGTAAATGTCTCCCTGTGATAAATACACTCGCCCCAGTAACTATCTCCCTGTGATAAATACACTCTCCCCAGTAACTGACTCCCTGTGATAAATGCACTGTCGCCAGTAACTGTCTCCCTGTGATAAATACACTCGCCCCAGTAACTGTCTCCCTGTAAGAAATACAAACTCCCCAGTAACTGTCTATCCCTGTAATAAATACACACTCCCCAATAACTGTCTCCCTGTAATAAATACACACTCCCCAGTAACTGTCTGCCTGTAATAAATACACACTCCCCAGTAACAGTCTCCCTTTAATAAATACACACTCCCCAGTAACTGTCTCCCTGTAATAAATACACACTCCCCACTAATTGTCTTCTTGTAATAAATACAGTCCCCAGTAACTGTCTCCCTGTAATAAATACACATTCCCCAGTAACTGTCTCCCTGTAATAAATACACATTCCTCAGTAACTGTCTCCCTGTAATAAATACACATTCCCCAGTAACTGTCTCCCTGTAATAAATACGCTCTCCCCAGTATCTGTGTAGCCCTGTAATAAATACACACTCCCCACTAACTGTCTCCCTGTAATAAATACAACTTCCCCAGTAACTGTCTCCCTGTAATAAATACACACACCCCAGTAACTGTCTCCCTGTAATAAATACACTCTGCCCAGTAACAGTCTTTCCCTGTAATAAATACACACTCCCCAGTAACTGTCTCCCTGTAATAAATACACACTGCCCAGTAACTGTCTATCCCTGTAATAAATACACTCTCCCCAGTAACGGTCTCCCTGTAATAAATACACACTCCCCAGTAACTGTCTCCCTGTAATAAATACACACTCCCCAGTAACTGTCTCCCTGTAATAAATACACACTCCCCAAAAACTGTACGTCCCTGTAATAAATACACACTCCCCAGTAACTGTCTCCCTGTAATAAATACACACTCCCCAGTAACTGTCTATCCCTGTAATAAATACACACTCCCCAGGAACTGTCTCTCAGTAATAAATACACTCTGCCCAGTAACTGTCTATCCCTGTAATAAATACACAGTCTGCCCAGTAACTGTCTAACCCTGTAATAAATACACACTCCCCAGTTACTGTCTCCCTGTAATAAATACACTCTGCCCAGTAACAGTCTATCCCTGTAATAAATACACACTCCACAGTAACTGTCTCCCTGTAATAAATACACACTCCCCAGTTACTGTCTCCCTGCGATAAATACACACTGCCCAGTAACTGTCAATCCCTGTAATAAATACGCTCTCGCCAGTAACTGTCTCCCTGTAATAAATACACACTCCCTAGTAACTGTCTGCCTGTAATAAATACACACTCCCCAGTAACTGTCTCCCTGTAATAAATACACACTCCCCAGTAACTGTGTATCCCTGTAATAAATACACACTCCCCAGTAACTGTCTCCCTGTAATAAATACACACTCCCCAGTAACTGTCTCCCTGTAACAAATACACACTCCCCAGTAACTGTCTCCCTGTAATAAATACACACTCCCCAGTTACTGTCTATTCCTGTAATAAATACACACTCCCCAGTAACTCGCCCCTGTAATAAATACACACTCCCTAGTAACTGGCTATCGCTGTAATAAATACACACTCCCCTGTAACTGTCTCCCTGTAATAAATACACACTCCCCGGTAACTGTCTCCCTGTAATAAATACACACTCCCCGGTAACTGTCTCCCTGTAATAAATTCACACTGCCCAGTAACTGTCTCACCGTAATAAATACACACTCCCCAGTAACTGTGTATCCTTGTAATAAATACACACTCCCCAGTAACTGTGTATCCTTGTAATAAATTCTCACTCCCCTGTAACTGTCTCCCTGTAATAAATACAACTTCCCCAGTAACTGTCTCCCCGTAATAAATACACACTCCCCAGTAACTGTCTCCCTTTAATAAATACACACTCCCCAGTAACTGTCTCCCTGTAATAAATACACACTCCCCACTAACTGTCTTCTAGTAATAAATACATTCCCCAGTAACTGTCTCCCTGTAATAAATACACATTCCCCAGTAACTGTCTCCCTGTAAGAAATACACACTCCCCAGTAACTGTCTCCCTGTAATAAATATACACTCCCTAGTAACTGTCTCCCTGTAATAAATACACACTCCCCAGTAACTGTCTCCCTGTAATAAATACACACTCCCCAAAAACTGTACGTCCCTGTAATAAATACACACTCCCCGGTAACTGTCTCCCAGTAATAAATACACACTCCCCAGTAACTGTCTATCCCTGTAATAAATACACACTCCCCCGGAACTGTCTCTCTGTAATAAATACAGTCTGCCCAGTAACTGTCTATCCCTGTAATAAATACACACTCTGCCCAGTAACTGTCTTTCCCTGTAATAAATACACACTCCCCAGTTACTGTCTCCCTGAAATAAATACACTCTGCCCAGTAACAGTCTATCCCTGTAATAAATATACACTCCCCAGTAACTGTCCCCCTGTAATAAATACACACTCCCAAAAACTGAACGTCCCTGTAATAAATACACACTCCCCGGTAACTGTCTCCCTGTAATAAATACACACTCCCCGGTAACTGTCTCCCTGTAATAAATACACACTCCCCAGTAACTGTCTATCCCTGTAATAAATACACACTCCCCAGGAACTGTCTCTCTGTAATAAATACACTCTGCCCTGTAACTGTCTATCCCTGTAATAAATACACACTCTGCCCAGGAACTGTCTATCCCTGTAATAAATGCACACTCCCCACTAACTGTCTCCCTGTAATAAATACACTCTGCCCAGTAACAGTCTATCCCTGTAATAAATACACACTCCACAGTAACTGTCTCCCTGTAATAAATACACACTCCCCAAAAACTGTACGTCCCTGTAATAAATACACACTCCCCAGTAACTGTCTCCCTGTAATAAATACACACTCCCCAGTAACTGTCTATCCCTGTAATAAATACACACTCCCCAGGAACTGTCTCTCTGTAATAAATACACTCTGCCCAGTAACTGTCTATCCCTGTAATAAATACACACTCTGCCCAGTAACTGTCTATCCCTGTAATAAATACACACTCCCCAGTTACTGTCTCCCTGTAATAAATACACTCTGCCCAGTAACAGTCTATCCCTGTAATAAATACACACTCCCCCGTAACTGTCTCCCTGCGATAAAAACACACTGCCCAGTAACTGTCAATCCCTGTAATAAATACGCTCTCGCCAGTAACTGTCTCCCTGTAATAAATACACACTCCCTAGTAACTGTCTGCCTGTAATAAATACACACTCCCCAGTAACTGTCTCCCTGTAATAAATACACACTCCCCAGTAACTGTGTATCCCTGTAATAAATACACACTCCCCAGTAACTGTCTCCCTGTAATAAATACACACTCCCCAGTAACTGTCTCCCTGTAACAAATACACACTCCCCAGTAACTGTCTCCCTGTAATAAATACACACTCCCAGTTACTGTCTATTCCTGTAATAAATACACACTCCCCAGTAACTCTCCCCTGTAATAAATACACACTCCCTAGTAACTGGCTATCGCTGTAATAAATACACACTCCCCTGTAACTGTCTCCCTGTAATAAATACACTCTCCCCAGTAAATGTCTCCCTGTAATAAATACACTCTCCCCAGCAACTGACTCCCTGTGATAAATGCACTGTCGCCAGTAACTGTCTCTCTGTGATAAATACACTCTCCCCAGTAACTGTGTCCCTGCAATAAATACACTCTCCCCAGTAAATGTCTCCCTGTGATAAATACACTCGCCCCAGTAACTATCTCCCTGTGATAAATACACTCTCCCCAGTAACTGACTCCCTGTGATAAATGCACTGTCGCCAGTAACTGTCTCCCTGTGATAAATACACTCGCCCCAGTAACTGTCTCCCTGTAAGAAATACAAACTCCCCAGTAACTGTCTATCCCTGTAATAAATACACACTCCCCAATAACTGTCTCCATGTAATAAATACACACTCCCCAGTAACTGTCTCCCTGTAATAAATACACACTCCCCAGTAACTGTCTGCCTGTAATAAATACACACTCCCCAGTAACAGTCTCCCTTTAATAAATACACACTCCCCAGTAACTGTCTCCCTGTAATAAATACACACTCCCCACTAACTGTCTTCTTGTAATAAATACAGTCCCCAGTAACTGTCTCCCTGTAATAAATACACATTCCCCAGTAACTGTCTCCCTGCAATAAATACACATTCCTCAGTAACTGTCTCCCTGTAATAAATACACATTCCCCAGTAACTGTCTCCCTGTAATAAATACGCTCTCCCCAGTATCTGTGTAGCCCTGTAATAAATACACACTCCACAGTTACTGACTATCCCTGTAATAAATACACACTCCCCACTAACTGTCTCCCTGTAATAAATACAACTTCACCAGCAACTGTCTCCCTGTAATAAATACACACACCCCAGTAACTGTCTCCCTGTAATAAATACACTCTGCCCAGTAACAGTCTTTCCCTGTAATAAATACACACTCCCCAGTAACTGTCCACCTGTAATAAATACACACTGCCCAGTAACTGTCTATCCCTGTAATAAATACACTCTCCCCAGTAACGGTCTCCCTGTAATAAATACACACTCCCCAGTAACTGTCTCCCTGTAATAAATACAAACTCCCCAGTAACTGTCTCACTGTAATAAATACACACTCCCCAGTAACTGTCTCCCTGTAATAAATACACACTTCCCAAAAACTGTACGTCCCTGTAATAAATACACACTCCCCAGTAACTGTCTCCCTGTAATAAATACACACTCCCCAGTAACTGTCTATCCCTGTAATAAATACACACTCCCCAGGAACTGTCTCTCTGTAATAAATACACTCTGCCCTGTAACTGTCTATCCCTGTAATAAATACACAGTCTGCCCAGTAACTGTCTAACCCTGTAATAAATACACACTCCCCAGTTACTGTCTCCCTGTAATAAATACACTCTGCCCAGTAACAGTCTATCCCTGTAATAAATACACAATCCACAGTAACTGTCTCCCTGTAATAAATACACACTCCCCAGTAACTGTCTCCCTGCGATAAATACACACTGCCCAGTAACTGTCAATCCCTGTAATAAATACGCTCTCGCCAGTAACTGTCTCCCTGTAATAAATACACACTCCCTAGTAACTGTCTGCCTGTAATAAATACACACTCCCCAGTAACTGTCTCCCTGTAATAAATACACACTCCCCAGTAACTGTGTATCCCTGTAATAAATACACACTCCCCAGTAACTGTCTCCCTGTAATAAATACACACTCCCCAGTAACTGTCTCCCTGTAACAAATACACACTCCCCAGTAACTGTCTCCCTGTAATAAATACACACTCCCCAGTTACTGTCTATTCCTGTAATAAATACACACTCCCCAGTAACTCGCCCCTGTAATAAATACACACTCCCTAGTAACTGGCTATCGCTGTAATAAATACACACTCCCCTGTAACTGTCTCCCTGTAATAAATACACACTCCCCGGTAACTGTCTCCATGTAATAAATACACACTCCCCGGTAACTGTCTCCCTGTAATAAATTCACACTGCCCAGTAACTGTCTCACTGTAATAAATACACACTCCCCAGTAACTGTGTATCCTTGTAATAAATACACACTCCCCAGTAACTGTGTATCCTTGTAATAAATTCTCACTCCCCTGGAACTGTCTCCCTGTAATAAATACAACTTCCCCAGTAACTGTCTCCCCGTAATAAATACACACTCCCCAGTAACTGTCTCCCTTTAATAAATACACACTGCCCAGTAACTGTCAATCCCTGTAATAAATACGCTCTCGCCAGTAACTGTCTCCCTGTAATAAATACACACTCCCTAGTAACTGTCTGCCTGTAATAAATACACACTCCCCAGTAACTGTCTCCCTGTAATAAATACACACTCCCCAGTAACTGTGTATCCCTGTAATAAATACACACTCCCCAGTAACTGTCTCCCTGTAATAAATACACACTCCCCAGTAACTGTCTCCCTGTAACAAATACACACTCCCCAGTAACTGTCTCCCTGTAATAAATACACACTCCCCAGTTACTGTCTATTCCTGTAATAAATACACACTCCCCAGTAACTCGCCCCTGTAATAAATACACACTCCCTAGTAACTGGCTATCGCTGTAATAAATACACACTCCCCTGTAACTGTCTCCCTGTAATAAATACACACTCCCCGGTAACTGTCTCCATGTAATAAATACACACTCCCCGGTAACTGTCTCCCTGTAATAAATTCACACTGCCCAGTAACTGTCTCACTGTAATAAATACACACTCCCCAGTAACTGTGTATCCTTGTAATAAATACACACTCCCCAGTAACTGTGTATCCTTGTAATAAATTCTCACTCCCCTGGAACTGTCTCCCTGTAATAAATACAACTTCCCCAGTAACTGTCTCCCCGTAATAAATACACACTCCCCAGTAACTGTCTCCCTTTAATAAATACACACTCCCCAGTAACTGTCTTCTAGTAATAAATACATTCCCCAGTAACTGTCTCCCTGTAATAAATACACATTCCCCAGTAACTGTCTCCCTGTAAGAAATACACACTCCCCAGTAACTGTCTCCCTGTAATAAATATACACTCCCTAGTAACTGTCTCCCTGTAATAAATACACACTCCCCAGTAACTGTCTCCCTGTAATAAATACACACTCCCCAAAAACTGTACGTCCCTGTAATAAATACACACTCCCCGGTAACTGTCTCCCAGTAATAAATACACACTCCCCAGTAACTGTCTATCCCTGTAATAAATACACACTCCCCCGGAACTGTCTCTCTGTAATAAATACACTCTGCCCAGTAACTGTCTATCCCTGTAATAAATACACACTCTGCCCAGTAACTGTCTTTCCCTGTAATAAATACACACTCCCCAGTTACTGTCTCCCTGAAATAAATACACTCTGCCCAGTAACAGTCTATCCCTGTAATAAATATACACTCCCCAGTAACTGTCCCCCTGTAATAAATACACACTCCCAAAAACTGAACGTCCCTGTAATAAATACACACTCCCTGGTAACTGTCTCCCTGTAATAAATACACACTCCCCGGTAACTGTCTCCCTGTAATAAATACACACTCCCCAGTAACTGTCTATCCCTGTAATAAATACACACTCCCCAGGAACTGTCTCTCTGTAATAAATACACTCTGCCCTGTAACTGTCTATCCCTGTAATAAATACACTCTGCCCAGTAACAGTCTATCCCTGTAATAAATACACATTCCCCAGTAACTATCTCCCTGTAATAAATACACACTCCCCAGTAACTGTCTCCCAGCGATAAATGCACACTGCCCAGTAACTGTCAATCCCTGTGATAAATACGCTCTCGCCAGTAACTGTCTCCCTGTAATAAATACACACTCCCTAGTAACTGTCTCCCTGTAATAAATACACACTCCCCAGTAACTGTCTCCCTGTAATAAATACACACTCCCCAGTAACTGTGTATCCCTGTAATAAATACACACTCCCCAGACACTGTCTCCCTGTAATAAATACACACTCCCCAGTAACTGTCTCCCTGTAATAAATACACACTCCCCAGTAACTGTCTCCCTGTGCTAAATACACACTCCCCAGTAACTGTCTCCCATTAATAAATACACACTCCCCAGTTACTGTATATTCCTGTAATAAATACACACTCCCCAGTAACTGTCTCCCTGTAATAAATACACACTCCCCAGTAACTGTCTCCCTGTATTAAATACACCCTCCCCAGTAACTGTCTATCCTTGTAATAAATACACACTCCCCAGTAACTCTCCCCCTGTAATAAATACGCATTCCCAGTAACTGGCTATCCCTGTAATAAATACACACTCCCCAGTAACTGTCTCCCTGTAATAAATACACACTCCCCGGTAACTGTCTCCCTGTAATAAATACACACTCCCCAGTAACTGTCTCCCTGTAATAAATACACACTCCCCAGTACCTGTCTATCCCTGTAATAAATACACACTCCCCAGTAACTGTCTCCCTGTAATAAATACACACTCCCCAGTAACTTTCTCCCTGTTATAAAAACACACTCCCCAGTAACTGTGTATCCTTGTAATAAATACACACTCCCCAGTAACTGTCTCCCTGTAATAAATTCTCACTCCCCAGTAACTGTCTATCCCTGTAATAAATACACACTCCCCAGTAACTGCCTCCCTGTAATAAATACACATTCCCCAGTAACTGTCTCCCTGTTATAAATACACACTCCCCAGTAACGGTCTCCCTGTAATAAATACACACTCCCCACTAACTGTCTTCTTGTAATAAATACAGTCCCCAGTAACTGTCTCCCTGTAATAAATACACATTCCCCAGTAACTGTCTCCCTGTAATAAATACACATTCCCCAGTAACTGTCTCCCTGTAATAAATACACACTCCCCAGTAACTGTCTCCCTGTAATAAATACACATTCCCCAGTAACTGTCTCCCTGTAATAAATACACACTCCCCAATAACTGTCTCCATGTAATAAATACACACTCCCCAGTAACTGTCTCCCAGTAATAAATACACACTCCCCAGTAACTGTGTATCCTTGTCATAAATACACACTCCCCAGTCACTGTCTCCCTGTAATAAATTCTCACTCCCCAGTAACTGTCTATCCCTGTAATAAATACACACTCCCCAGTAACTGTCTGCCTGTAATAAATACACACTCCCCAGTAACTGTCTCCCTTTAATAAATACACACTCCCCAGTAACTGTCTCCCTGTAATAAATACACACTCCCCACTAACTGTCTTCTTGTAATAAATACAGTCCCCAGTAACTGTCTCCCTGTAATAAATACACATTCCCCAGTAACTGTCTCCCTGTAATAAATACACATTCCCCAGTAACTGTCTCCCTGTAATAAATACACATTCCCCAGTAACTGTCTCCCTGTAATAAATACGCTCTCCCCAGTATCTGTGTAACCCTGTAATAAATACACACTCCCCAGTTACTCGACTATCCCTGTAATAAATACACACTCCCCACTAACTGTCTCCCTGTAATAAATACACACTCCCCAGTAACTGTGTATCCTTGTCATAAATACACACTCCCCAGTAACTGTCTCCCTGTAATAAATTCTCACTCCCCAGTAACTGTCTATCCCTGTAATAAATACACACTCCCCGGTAACTGTCTCCCTGTAATAAATACACACTCCCCAGTAACTGTCTATCCCTGTAATAAATACACACTCCCCAGGAACTGTCTCTCTGTAATAAATACACTCTGCCCTGTAACTGTCTATCCCTGTAATAAATACACACGCTGCCCAGTAACTGTCTATCCCTGTAATAAATACACACTCCCCAGTTACTGTCTCGCTGTAATAAATACACTCTGCCCAGTAACAGTCTATCCCTGTAATAAATACACACTCCACAGTAACTGTCTCCCTGTAATAAATACACACTCCCCAAAAACTGTACGTCCCTGTAATAAATACACACTCCCCAGTAACTGTCTCCCTGTAATAAATACACACTCCCCAGTAACTGTCTATCCCTGTAATAAATACACACTCCCCAGGAACTGTCTCTCTGTAATAAATACACTCTGCCCAGTAACTGTCTATCCCTGGAATAAATACACACTCTGCCCAGTAACTGTCTATCCCTGTAATAAATACACACTCCCGAGTTACTGTCTCCCTGTAATAAATACACTCTGCCCAGTAACAGTCTATCCCTGTAATAAATACACACTCCCCCGTAACTGTCTCCCTGCGATAAAAACACACTGCCCAGTAACTGTCAATCCCTGTAATAAATACGCTCTCGCCAGTAACTGTCTCCCTGTAATAAATACACACTCCCTAGTAACTGTCTGCCTGTAATAAATACACACTCCCCAGTAACTGTCTCCCTGTAATAAATACACACTCCCCAGTAACTGTGTATCCCTGTAATAAATACACACTCCCCAGTAACTGTCTCCCTGTAATAAATACACACTCCCCAGTAACTGTCTCCCTGTAATAAATACACACTCCCAGTTACTGTCTATTCCTGTAATAAATACACACTCCCCAGTAACTCTCCCCTGTAATAAATACACACTCCCTAGTAACTGGCTATCGCTGTAATAAATACACACTCCCCTGTAACTGTCTCCCTGTAATAAATACACTCTCCCCAGTAAATGTCTCCCTGTAATAAATACACTCTCCCCAGCAACTGACTCCCTGTGATAAATGCACTGTCGCCAGTAACTGTCTCTCTGTGATAAATACACTCTCCCCAGTAACTGTGTCCCTGCAATAAATACACTCTCCCCAGTAAATGTCTCCCTGTGATAAATACACTCGCCCCAGTAACTATCTCCCTGTGATAAATACACTCTCCCCAGTAACTGACTCCCTTTGATAAATGCACTGTCGCCAGTAACTGTCTCCCTGTGATAAATACACTCGCCCCAGTAACTGTCTCCCTGTAAGAAATACAAACTCCCCAGTAACTGTCTATCCCTGTAATAAATACACACTCCCCAATAACTGTCTCCATGTAATAAATACACACTCCCCAGTAACTGTCTCCCTGTAATAAATACACACTCCCCAGTAACTGTCTGCCTGTAATAAATACACACTCCCCAGTAACAGTCTCCCTTTAATAAATACACACTCCCCAGTAACTGTCTCCCTGTAATAAATACACACTCCCCACTAACTGTCTTCTTGTAATAAATACAGTCCCCAGTAACTGTCTCCCTGTAATAAATACACATTCCCCAGTAACTGTCTCCCTGCAATAAATACACATTCCTCAGTAACTGTCTCCCTGTAATAAATACACATTCCCCAGTAACTGTCTCCCTGTAATAAATACGCTCTCCCCAGTAAATGTCTCCCTGTAATAAATACACTCTCCCCAGCAACTGACTCCCTGTGATAAATGCACTGTCGCCAGTAACTGTCTCTCTGTGATAAATACACTCTCCCCAGTAACTGTGTCCCTGCAATAAATACACTCTCCCCAGTAAATGTCTCCCTGTGATAAATACACTCGCCCCAGTAACTATCTCCCTGTGATAAATACACTCTCCCCAGTAACTGACTCCCTGTGATAAATGCACTGTCGCCAGTAACTGTCTCCCTGTGATAAATACACTCGCCCCAGTAACTGTCTCCCTGTAAGAAATACAAACTCCCCAGTAACTGTCTATCCCTGTAATAAATACACACTCCCCAATAACTGTCTCCATGTAATAAATACACACTCCCCAGTAACTGTCTCCCTGTAATAAATACACACTCCCCAGTAACTGTCTGCCTGTAATAAATACACACTCCCCAGTAACAGTCTCCCTTTAATAAATACACACTCCCCAGTAACTGTCTCCCTGTAATAAATACACACTCCCCACTAACTGTCTTCTTGTAATAAATACAGTCCCCAGTAACTGTCTCCCTGTAATAAATACACATTCCCCAGTAACTGTCTCCCTGCAATAAATACACATTCCTCAGTAACTGTCTCCCTGTAATAAATACACATTCCCCAGCAACTGTCTCCCTGTAATAAATACGCTCTCCCCAGTATCTGTGTAGCCCTGTAATAAATACACACTCCACAGTTACTGACTATCCCTGTAATAAATACACACTCCCCACTAACTGTCTCCCTGTAATAAATACACACTGCCCAGTAACTGTCTATCCCTGTAATAAATACACTCTCCCCAGTAACGGTCTCCCTGTAATAAATACACACTCCCCAGTAACTGTCTCCCTGTAATAAATACAAACTCCCCAGTAACTGTCTCACTGTAATAAATACACACTCCCCAGTAACTGTCTCCCTGTAATAAATACACACTTCCCAAAAACTGTACGTCCCTGTAATAAATACACACTCCCCAGTAACTGTCTCCCTGTAATAAATACACACTCCCCAGTAACTGTCTATCCCTGTAATAAATACACACTCCCCAGGAACTGTCTCTCTGTAATAAATACACTCTGCCCTGTAACTGTCTATCCCTGTAATAAATACACAGTCTGCCCAGTAACTGTCTAACCCTGTAATAAATACACACTCCCCAGTTACTGTCTCCCTGTAATAAATACACTCTGCCCAGTAACAGTCTATCCCTGTAATAAATACACAATCCACAGTAACTGTCTCCCTGTAATAAATACACACTCCCCAGTAACTGTCTCCCTGCGATAAATACACACTGCCCAGTAACTGTCAATCCCTGTAATAAATACGCTCTCGCCAGTAACTGTCTCCCTGTAATAAATACACACTCCCTAGTAACTGTCTGCCTGTAATAAATACACACTCCCCAGTAACTGTCTCCCTGTAATAAATACACACTCCCCAGTAACTGTGTATCCCTGTAATAAATACACACTCCCCAGTAACTGTCTCCCTGTAATAAATACACACTCCCCAGTAACTGTCTCCCTGTAACAAATACACACTCCCCAGTAACTGTCTCCCTGTAATAAATACACACTCCCCAGTTACTGTCTATTCCTGTAATAAATACACACTCCCCAGTAACTCGCCCCTGTAATAAATACACACTCCCTAGTAACTGGCTATCGCTGTAATAAATACACACTCCCCTGTAACTGTCTCCCTGTAATAAATACACACTCCCCGGTAACTGTCTCCATGTAATAAATACACACTCCCCGGTAACTGTCTCCCTGTAATAAATTCACACTGCCCAGTAACTGTCTCACTGTAATAAATACACACTCCCCAGTAACTGTGTATCCTTGTAATAAATACACACTCCCCAGTAACTGTGTATCCTTGTAATAAATTCTCACTCCCCTGGAACTGTCTCCCTGTAATAAATACAACTTCCCCAGTAACTGTCTCCCCGTAATAAATACACACTCCCCAGTAACTGTCTCCCTTTAATAAATACACACTCCCCAGTAACTGTCTCCCTGTAATAAATACACACTCCCCACTAACTGTCTTCTAGTAATAAATACATTCCCCAGTAACTGTCTCCCTGTAATAAATACACATTCCCCAGTAACTGTCTCCCTGTAAGAAATACACACTCCCCAGTAACTGTCTCCCTGTAATAAATATACACTCCCTAGTAACTGTCTCCCTGTAATAAATACACACTCCCCAGTAACTGTCTCCCTGTAATAAATACACACTCCCCAAAAACTGTACGTCCCTGTAATAAATACACACTCCCCGGTAACTGTCTCCCAGTAATAAATACACACTCCCCAGTAACTGTCTATCCCTGTAATAAATACACACTCCCCCGGAACTGTCTCTCTGTAATAAATACACTCTGCCCAGTAACTGTCTATCCCTGTAATAAATACACACTCTGCCCAGTAACTGTCTTTCCCTGTAATAAATACACACTCCCCAGTTACTGTCTCCCTGAAATAAATACACTCTGCCCAGTAACAGTCTATCCCTGTAATAAATATACACTCCCCAGTAACTGTCCCCCTGTAATAAATACACACTCCCAAAAACTGAACGTCCCTGTAATAAATACACACTCCCTGGTAACTGTCTCCCTGTAATAAATACACACTCCCCGGTAACTGTCTCCCTGTAATAAATACACACTCCCCAGTAACTGTCTATCCCTGTAATAAATACACACTCCCCAGGAACTGTCTCTCTGTAATAAATACACTCTGCCCTGTAACTGTCTATCCCTGTAATAAATACACTCTGCCCAGTAACAGTCTATCCCTGTAATAAATACACATTCCCCAGTAACTATCTCCCTGTAATAAATACACACTCCCCAGTAACTGTCTCCCAGCGATAAATGCACACTGCCCAGTAACTGTCAATCCCTGTGATAAATACGCTCTCGCCAGTAACTGTCTCCCTGTAATAAATACACACTCCCTAGTAACTGTCTCCCTGTAATAAATACACACTCCCCAGTAACTGTCTCCCTGTAATAAATACACACTCCCCAGTAACTGTGTATCCCTGTAATAAATACACACTCCCCAGACACTGTCTCCCTGTAATAAATACACACTCCCCAGTAACTGTCTCCCTGTAATAAATACACACTCCCCAGTAACTGTCTCCCTGTGCTAAATACACACTCCCCAGTAACTGTCTCCCATTAATAAATACACACTCCCCAGTTACTGTATATTCCTGTAATAAATACACACTCCCCAGTAACTGTCTCCCTGTAATAAATACACACTCCCCAGTAACTGTCTCCCTGTATTAAATACACCCTCCCCAGTAACTGTCTATCCTTGTAATAAATACACACTCCCCAGTAACTCTCCCCCTGTAATAAATACGCATTCCCAGTAACTGGCTATCCCTGTAATAAATACACACTCCCCAGTAACTGTCTCCCTGTAATAAATACACACTCCCCGGTAACTGTCTCCCTGTAATAAATACACACTCCCCAGTAACTGTCTCCCTGTAATAAATACACACTCCCCAGTACCTGTCTATCCCTGTAATAAATACACACTCCCCAGTAACTGTCTCCCTGTAATAAATACACACTCCCCAGTAACTTTCTCCCTGTTATAAAAACACACTCCCCAGTAACTGTGTATCCTTGTAATAAATACACACTCCCCAGTAACTGTCTCCCTGTAATAAATTCTCACTCCCCAGTAACTGTCTATCCCTGTAATAAATACACACTCCCCAGTAACTGCCTCCCTGTAATAAATACACATTCCCCAGTAACTGTCTCCCTGTTATAAATACACACTCCCCAGTAACGGTCTCCCTGTAATAAATACACACTCCCCACTAACTGTCTTCTTGTAATAAATACAGTCCCCAGTAACTGTCTCCCTGTAATAAATACACATTCCCCAGTAACTGTCTCCCTGTAATAAATACACATTCCCCAGTAACTGTCTCCCTGTAATAAATACACACTCCCCAGTAACTGTCTCCCTGTAATAAATACACATTCCCCAGTAACTGTCTCCCTGTAATAAATACACACTCCCCAATAACTGTCTCCATGTAATAAATACACACTCCCCAGTAACTGTCTCCCAGTAATAAATACACACTCCCCAGTAACTGTGTATCCTTGTCATAAATACACACTCCCCAGTCACTGTCTCCCTGTAATAAATTCTCACTCCCCAGTAACTGTCTATCCCTGTAATAAATACACACTCCCCAGTAACTGTCTGCCTGTAATAAATACACACTCCCCAGTAACTGTCTCCCTTTAATAAATACACACTCCCCAGTAACTGTCTCCCTGTAATAAATACACACTCCCCACTAACTGTCTTCTTGTAATAAATACAGTCCCCAGTAACTGTCTCCCTGTAATAAATACACATTCCCCAGTAACTGTCTCCCTGTAATAAATACACATTCCCCAGTAACTGTCTCCCTGTAATAAATACACATTCCCCAGTAACTGTCTCCCTGTAATAAATACGCTCTCCCCAGTATCTGTGTAACCCTGTAATAAATACACACTCCCCAGTTACTCGACTATCCCTGTAATAAATACACACTCCCCACTAACTGTCTCCCTGTAATAAATACACACTCCCCAGTAACTGTGTATCCTTGTCATAAATACACACTCCCCAGTAACTGTCTCCCTGTAATAAATTCTCACTCCCCAGTAACTGTCTATCCCTGTAATAAATACACACTCCCCGGTAACTGTCTCCCTGTAATAAATACACACTCCCCAGTAACTGTCTATCCCTGTAATAAATACACACTCCCCAGGAACTGTCTCTCTGTAATAAATACACTCTGCCCTGTAACTGTCTATCCCTGTAATAAATACACACGCTGCCCAGTAACTGTCTATCCCTGTAATAAATACACACTCCCCAGTTACTGTCTCGCTGTAATAAATACACTCTGCCCAGTAACAGTCTATCCCTGTAATAAATACACACTCCACAGTAACTGTCTCCCTGTAATAAATACACACTCCCCAAAAACTGTACGTCCCTGTAATAAATACACACTCCCCAGTAACTGTCTCCCTGTAATAAATACACACTCCCCAGTAACTGTCTATCCCTGTAATAAATACACACTCCCCAGGAACTGTCTCTCTGTAATAAATACACTCTGCCCAGTAACTGTCTATCCCTGGAATAAATACACACTCTGCCCAGTAACTGTCTATCCCTGTAATAAATACACACTCCCCAGTTACTGTCTCCCTGTAATAAATACACTCTGCCCAGTAACAGTCTATCCCTGTAATAAATACACACTCCCCCGTAACTGTCTCCCTGCGATAAAAACACACTGCCCAGTAACTGTCAATCCCTGTAATAAATACGCTCTCGCCAGTAACTGTCTCCCTGTAATAAATACACACTCCCTAGTAACTGTCTGCCTGTAATAAATACACACTCCCCAGTAACTGTCTCCCTGTAATAAATACACACTCCCCAGTAACTGTGTATCCCTGTAATAAATACACACTCCCCAGTAACTGTCTCCCTGTAATAAATACACACTCCCCAGTAACTGTCTCCCTGTAATAAATACACACTCCCAGTTACTGTCTATTCCTGTAATAAATACACACTCCCCAGTAACTCTCCCCATTAATAAATACACACTCCCTAGTAACTGGCTATCGCTGTAATAAATACACACTCCCCTGTAACTGTCTCCCTGTAATAAATACACTCTCCCCAGTAAATGTCTCCCTGTAATAAATACACTCTCCCCAGCAACTGACTCCCTGTGATAAATGCACTGTCGCCAGTAACTGTCTCTCTGTGATAAATACACTCTCCCCAGTAACTGTGTCCCTGCAATAAATACACTCTCCCCAGTAAATGTCTCCCTGTGATAAATACACTCGCCCCAGTAACTATCTCCCTGTGATAAATACACTCTCCCCAGTAACTGACTCCCTTTGATAAATGCACTGTCGCCAGTAACTGTCTCCCTGTGATAAATACACTCGCCCCAGTAACTGTCTCCCTGTAAGAAATACAAACTCCCCAGTAACTGTCTATCCCTGTAATAAATACACACTCCCCAATAACTGTCTCCATGTAATAAATACACACTCCCCAGTAACTGTCTCCCTGTAATAAATACACACTCCCCAGTAACTGTCTGCCTGTAATAAATACACACTCCCCAGTAACAGTCTCCCTTTAATAAATACACACTCCCCAGTAACTGTCTCCCTGTAATAAATACACACTCCCCACTAACTGTCTTCTTGTAATAAATACAGTCCCCAGTAACTGTCTCCCTGTAATAAATACACATTCCCCAGTAACTGTCTCCCTGCAATAAATACACATTCCTCAGTAACTGTCTCCCTGTAATAAATACACATTCCCCAGTAACTGTCTCCCTGTAATAAATACGCTCTCCCCAGTATCTGTGTAGCCCTGTAATAAATACACACTCCACAGTTACTGACTATCCCTGTAATAAATACACACTCCCCACTAACTGTCTCCCTGTAATAAATACAACTTCCCCAGTAACTGTCTCCCTGTAATAAATACACACACCCCAGTAACTGTCTCCCTGTAATAAATACACTCTGCCCAGTAACAGTCTTTCCCTGTAATAAATACACACTCCCCAGTAACTGTCTCCCTGTAATAAATACACACTGCCCAGTAACTGTCTATCCCTGTAATAAATACACTCTCCCCAGTAACGGTCTCCCTGTAATAAATACACACTCCCCAGTAACTGTCTACCTGTAATAAATACAAACTCCCCAGTAACTGTCTCACTGTAATAAATACACACTCCCCAGTAACTGTCTCCCTGTAATAAATACACACTTCCCAAAAACTGTACGTCCCTGTAATAAATACACACTCCCCAGTAACTGTCTCCCTGTAATAAATACACACTCCCCAGTAACTGTCTATCCCTGTAATAAATACACACTCCCCAGCAACTGTCTCTCTGTAATAAATACACTCTGCCCAGTAACTGTCTATCCCTGTAATAAATACACAGTCTGCCCAGTAACTGTCTAACCCTGTAATAAATACACACTCCCCAGTTACTGTCTCCCTGTAATAAAAACACTCTGCCCAGTAACAGTCTATCCCTGTAATAAATACACACTCCACAGTAACTGTCTCCCTGTAATAAATACACACTCCCCAGTAACTGTCTCCCTGCGATAAATACACACTGCCCAGTAACTGTCAATCCCTGTAATAAATACGCTCTCGCCAGTAACTGTCTCCCTGTAATAAATACACACTCCCTAGTAACTGTCTGCCTGTAATAAATACACACTCCCCAGTAACTGTCTCCCTGTAATAAATACACACTCCCCAGTAACTGTGTATCCCTGTAATAAATACACACTCCCCAGTAACTGTCTCCCTGTAACAAATACACACACCCCAGTAACTGTCTCCCTGTAATAAATACACACTCCCCAGTTACTGTCTATTCCTGTAATAAATACACACTCCCCAGTAACTCGCCCCTGTAATAAATACACACTCCCTAGTAACTGGCTATCGCTGTAATAAATACACACTCCCCTGTAACTGTCTCCCTGTAATAAATACACACTCCCCGGTAACTGTCTCCCTGTAATAAATACACACTCCCCGGTAACTGTCTCCCTGTAATAAATTCACACTGCCCAGTAACTGTCTCACCGTAATAAATACACACTCCCCAGTAACTGTGTATCCTTGTAATAAATACACACTCCCCAGTAACTGTGTATCCTTGTAATAAATTCTCACTCCCCTGTAACTGTCTCCCTGTAATAAATACAACTTCCCCAGTAACTGTCTCCCCGTAATAAATACACACTCCCCAGTAACTGTCTCCCTTTAATAAATACACACTCCCCAGTAACTGTCTCCCTGTAATAAATACACACTCCCCACTAACTGTCTTCTAGTAATAAATACATTCCCCAGTAACTGTCTCCCTGTAATAAATACACATTCCCCAGTAACTGTCTCCCTGTAAGAAATACACACTCCCCAGTAACTGTCTCCCTGTAATAAATATACACTCCCTAGTAACTGTCTCCCTGTAATAAATACACACTCCCCAGTAACTGTCTCCCTGTAATAAATACACACTCCCCAAAAACTGTACGTCCCTGTAATAAATACACACTCCCCGGTAACTGTCTCCCAGTAATAAATACACACTCCCCAGTAACTGTCTATCCCTGTAATAAATACACACTCCCCCGGAACTGTCTCTCTGTAATAAATACAGTCTGCCCAGTAACTGTCTATCCCTGTAATAAATACACACTCTGCCCAGTAACTGTCTTTCCCTGTAATAAATACACACTCCCCAGTTACTGTCTCCCTGAAATAAATACACTCTGCCCAGTAACAGTCTATCCCTGTAATAAATATACACTCCCCAGTAACTGTCCCCCTGTAATAAATACACACTCCCAAAAACTGAACGTCCCTGTAATAAATACACACTCCCCGGTAACTGTCTCCCTGTAATAAATACACACTCCCCAGTAACTGTCTATCCC
Organism: Heterodontus francisci; assembly: GCF_036365525.1. Taxonomy (NCBI): domain Eukaryota; kingdom Metazoa; phylum Chordata; class Chondrichthyes; order Heterodontiformes; family Heterodontidae; genus Heterodontus; species Heterodontus francisci. Next base: position 25,487,909 of record NC_090375.1, read on the forward strand.
TGTAATAAATACACACTCCCCAGGAACTGTCTCTCTGTAATAAATACACTCTGCCCTGTAACTGTCTATCCCTGTAATAAATACACACTCTGCCCAGTAACTGTCTATCCCTGTAATAAATGCACACTCCCCAGTTACTGTCTCCCTGTAATAAATACACTCTGCCCAGTAACAGTCTATCCCTGTAATAAATACACACTCCACAGTAACTGTCTCCCTGTAATAAATACACACTCCCCAAAAACTGTACGTCCCTGTAATAAATACACACTCCCCAGTAACTGTCTCCCTGTAATAAATACACACTCCCCAGTAACTGTCTATCCCTGTAATAAATACACACTCCCCAGGAACTGTCTCTCTGTAATAAATACACTCTGCCCAGTAACTGTCTATCCCTGTAATAAATACACACTCTGCCCAGTAACTGTCTATCCCTGTAATAAATACACACTCCCCAGTTACTGTCTCCCTGTAATAAATACACTCTGCCCAGTAACAGTCTATCCCTGTAATAAATACACACTCCCCCGTAACTGTCTCCCTGCGATAAAAACACACTGCCCAGTAACTGTCAATCCCTGTAATAAATACGCTCTCGCCAGTAACTGTCTCCCTGTAATAAATACACACTCCCTAGTAACTGTCTGCCTGTAATAAATACACACTCCCCAGTAACTGTCTCCCTGTAATAAATACACACTCCCCAGTAACTGTGTATCCCTGTAATAAATACACACTCCCCAGTAACTGTCTCCCTGTAATAAATACACACTCCCCAGTAACTGTCTCCCTGTAACAAATACACACTCCCCAGTAACTGTCTCCCTGTAATAAATACACACTCCCAGTTACTGTCTATTCCTGTAATAAATACACACTCCCCAGTAACTCTCCCCTGTAATAAATACACACTCCCTAGTAACTGGCTATCGCTGTAATAAATACACACTCCCCTGTAACTGTCTCCCTGTAATAAATACACTCTCCCCAGTAAATGTCTCCCTGTAATAAATACACTCTCCCCAGCAACTGACTCCCTGTGATAAATGCACTGTCGCCAGTAACTGTCTCTCTGTGATAAATACACTCTCCCCAGTAACTGTGTCCCTGCAATAAATACACTCTCCCCAGTAAATGTCTCCCTGTGATAAATACACTCGCCCCAGTAACTATCTCCCTGTGATAAATACACTCTCCCCAGTAACTGACTCCCTGTGATAAATGCACTGTCGCCAGTAACTGTCTCCCTGTGATAAATACACTCGCCCCAGTAACTGTCTCCCTGTAAGAAATACAAACTCCCCAGTAACTGTCTATCCCTGTAATAAATACACACTCCCCAATAACTGTCTCCATGTAATAAATACACACTCCCCAGTAACTGTCTCCCTGTAATAAATACACACTCCCCAGTAACTGTCTGCCTGTAATAAATACACACTCCCCAGTAACAGTCTCCCTTTAATAAATACACACTCCCCAGTAACTGTCTCCCTGTAATAAATACACACTCCCCACTAACTGTCTTCTTGTAATAAATACAGTCCCCAGTAACTGTCTCCCTGTAATAAATACACATTCCCCAGTAACTGTCTCCCTGCAATAAATACACATTCCTCAGTAACTGTCTCCCTGTAATAAATACACATTCCCCAGTAACTGTCTCCCTGTAATAAATACGCTCTCCCCAGTATCTGTGTAGCCCTGTAATAAATACACACTCCACAGTTACTGACTATCCCTGTAATAAATACACACTCCCCACTAACTGTCTCCCTGTAATAAATATAACTTCCCCAGTAACTGTCTCCCTGTAATAAATACACACACCCCAGTAACTGTCTCCCTGTAATAAATACACTCTGCCCAGTAACAGTCTTTCCCTGTAATAAATACACACTCCCCAGTAACTGTCTCCCTGTAATAAATACACACTGCCCAGTAACTGTCTATCCCTGTAATAAATACACTCTCCCCAGTAACGGTCTCCCTGTAATAAATACACACTCCCCAGTAACTGTCTCCCTGTAATAAATACAAACTCCCCAGTAACTGTCTCACTGTAATAAATACACACTCCCCAGTAACTGTCTCCCTGTAATAAATACACACTTCCCAAAAACTGTACGTCCCTGTAATAAATACACACTCCCCAGTAACTGTCTCCCTGTAATAAATACACACTCCCCAGTAACTGTCTATCCCTGTAATAAATACACACTCCCCAGGAACTGTCTCTCTGTAATAAATACACTCTGCCCTGTAACTGTCTATCCCTGTAATAAATACACAGTCTGCCCAGTAACTGTCTAACCCTGTAATAAATACACACTCCCCAGTTACTGTCTCCCTGTAATAAATACACTCTGCCCAGTAACAGTCTATCCCTGTAATAAATACACACTCCACAGTAACTGTCTCCCTGTAATAAATACACACTCCCCAGTAACTGTCTCCCTGCGATAAATACACACTGCCCAGTAACTGTCAATCCCTGTAATAAATACGCTCTCGCCAGTAACTGTCTCCCTGTAATAAATACACACTCCCTAGTAACTGTCTGCCTGTAATAAATACACACTCCCCAGTAACTGTCTCCCTGTAATAAATACACACTCCCCAGTAACTGTGTATCCCTGTAATAAATACACACTCCCCAGTAACTGTCTCCCTGTAATAAATACACACTCCCCAGTAACTGTCTCCCTGTAACAAATACACACTCCCCAGTAACTGTCTCCCTGTAATAAATACACACTCCCCAGTTACTGTCTATTCCTGTAATAAATACACACTCCCCAGTAACTCGCCCCTGTAATAAATACACACTCCCTAGTAACTGGCTATCGCTGTAATAAATACACACTCCCCTGTAACTGTCTCCCTGTAATAAATACACACTCCCCGGTAACTGTCTCCCTGTAATAAATACACACTCCCCGGTAACTGTCTCCCTGTAATAAATTCACACTGCCCAGTAACTGTCTCACTGTAATAAATACACACTCCCCAGTAACTGTGTATCCTTGTAATAAATACACACTCCCCAGTAACTGTGTATCCTTGTAATAAATTCTCACTCCCCTGTAACTGTCTCCCTGTAATAAATACAACTTCCCCAGTAACTGTCTCCCCGTAATAAATACACACTCCCCAGTAACTGTCTCCCTTTAATAAATACACACTCCCCAGTAACTGTCTCCCTGTAATAAATACACACTCCCCACTAAGTGTCTTCTAGTAATAAATACATTCCCCAGTAACTGTCTCCCTGTAATAAATACACATTCCCCAGTAACTGTCTCCCTGTAAGAAATACACACTCCCCAGTAACTGTCTCCCTGTAATAAATATACACTCCCTAGTAACTGTCTCCCTGTAATAAATACACACTCCCCAGTAACTGTCTCCCTGTAATAAATACACACTCCCCAAAAACTGTACGTCCCTGTAATAAATACACACTCCCCGGTAACTGTCTCCCAGTAATAAATACACACTCCCCAGTAACTGTCTATCCCTGTAATAAATACACACTCCCCCGGAACTGCCTCTCTGTAATAAATACACTCTGCCCAGTAACTGTCTATCCCTGTAATAAATACACACTCTGCCCAGTAACTGTCTTTCCCTGTAATAAATACACACTCCCCAGTTACTGTCTCCCTGAAATAAATACACTCTGCCCACTAACAGTCTATCCCTGTAATAAATATACACTCCCCAGTAACTGTCCCCCTGTAATAAATACACACTCCCAAAAACTGAACGTCCCTGTAATAAATACACACTCCCCGGTAACTGTCTCCCTGTAATAAATACACACTCCCCGGTAACTGTCTCCCTGTAATAAATACACACTCCCCAGTAACTGTCTATCCCTGTAATAAATACACACTCCCCAGGAACTGTCTCTCTGTAATAAATACACTCTGCCCTGTAACTGTCTATCCCTGTAATAAATACACTCTGCCCAGTAACAGTCTATCCCTGTAATAAATACACATTCCCCAGTAACTATCTCCCTGTAATAAATACACACTCCCCAGTAACTGTCTCCCAGCGATAAATGCACACTGCCCAGTAACTGTCAATCCCTGTGATAAATACGCTCTCGCCAGTAACTGTCTCCCTGTAATAAATACACACTCCCTAGTAACTGTCTCCCTGTAATAAATACACACTCCCCAGTAACTGTCTCCCTGTAATAAATACACACTCCCCAGTAACTGTGTATCCCTGTAATAAATACACACTCCCCAGACACTGTCTCCCTGTAATAAATACACACTCCCCAGTAACTGTCTCCCTGTAATAAATACACACTCCCCAGTAACTGTCTCCCTGTGCTAAATACACACTCCCCAGTAACTGTCTCCCATTAATAAATACACACTCCCCAGTTACTGTATATTCCTGTAATAAATACACACTCCCCAGTAACTGTCTCCCTGTAATAAATACACACTCCCCAGTAACTGTCTCCCTGTATTAAATACACCCTCCCCAGTAACTGTCTATCCTTGTAATAAATACACACTCCCCAGTAACTCTCCCCCTGTAATAAATACGCATTCCCAGTAACTGGCTATCCCTGTAATAAATACACACTCCCCAGTAACTGTCTCCCTGTAATAAATACACACTCCCCGGTAACTGTCTCCCTGTAATAAATACACACTCCCCAGTAACTGTCTCCCTGTAATAAATACACACTCCCCAGTACCTGTCTATCCCTGTAATAAATACACACTCCCCAGTAACTGTCTCCCTGTAATAAATACACACTCCCCAGTAACTTTCTCCCTGTTATAAAAACACACTCCCCAGTAACTGTGTATCCTTGTAATAAATACACACTCCCCAGTAACTGTCTCCCTGTAATAAATTCTCACTCCCCAGTAACTGTCTATCCCTGTAATAAATACACACTCCCCAGTAACTGCCTCCCTGTAATAAATACACATTCCCCAGTAACTGTCTCCCTGTTATAAATACACACTCCCCAGTAACTGTCTCCCTTTAATAAATACACACTCCCCAGTAACTGTCTCCCTGTAATAAATACACACTCCCCACTAACTGTCTTCTTGTAATAAATACAGTCCCCAGTAACTGTCTCCCTGTAATAAATACACATTCCCCAGTAACTGTCTCCCTGTAATAAATACACATTCCCCAGTAACTGTCTCCCTGTAATAAATACACACTCCCCAGTAACTGTCTCCCTGTAATAAATACACATTCCCCAGTAACTGTCTCCCTGTAAGAAATACAAACTCCCCAGTAACTGTCTATCCCTGTAATAAATACACACTCCCCAATAACTGTCTCCATGTAATAAATACACACTCCCCAGTAACTGTCTCCCAGTAATAAATACACACTCCCCAGTAACTGTGTATCCTTGTCATAAATACACACTCCCCAGTCACTGTCTCCCTGTAATAAATTCTCACTCCCCAGTAACTGTCTATCCCTGTAATAAATACACACTCCCCAGTAACTGTCTGCCTGTAATAAATACACACTCCCCAGTAACTGTCTCCCTTTAATAAATACACACTCCCCAGTAACTGTCTCCCTGTAATAAATACACACTCCCCACTAACTGTCTTCTTGTAATAAATACAGTCCCCAGTAACTGTCTCCCTGTAATAAATACACATTCCCCAGTAACTGTCTCCCTGTAATAAATACACATTCCCCAGTAACTGTCTCCCTGTAATAAATACACATTCCCCAGTAACTGTCTCCCTGTAATAAATACGCTCTCCCCAGTATCTGTGTAACCCTGTAATAAATACACACTCCCCAGTTACTCGACTATCCCTGTAATAAATACACACTCCCCACTAACTGTCTCCCTGTAATAAATACACACTCCCCAGTAACTGTGTATCCTTGTCATAAATACACACTCCCCAGTAACTGTCTCCCTGTAATAAATTCTCACTCCCCAGTAACTGTCTATCCCTGTAATAAATACACACTCCCCGGTAACTGTCTCCCTGTAATAAATACACACTCCCCAGTAACTGTCTATCCCTGTAATAAATACACACTCCCCAGGAACTGTCTCTCTGTAATAAATACACTCTGCCCTGTAACTGTCTATCCCTGTAATAAATACACACTCTGCCCAGTAACTGTCTATCCCTGTAATAAATACACACTCCCCAGTTACTGTCTCGCTGTAATAAATACACTCTGCCCAGTAACAGTCTATCCCTGTAATAAATACACACTCCACAGTAACTGTCTCCTTGTAATAAATACACACTCCCCAAAAACTGTACGTCCCTGTAATAAATACACACTCCCCAGTAACTGTCTCCCTGTGATAAATACACACTCCCCAGTAACTGTCTATCCCTGTAATAAATACACACTCCCCAGGAACTGTCTCTCTGTAATAAATACACACTCTGCCCAGTAACTGTCTATCCCTGTAATAAATACACACTCCCCAGTTACTGTCTCCCTGTAATAAATACACTCTGCCCAGTAACAGTCTATCCCTGTAATAAATACACACTCCCCCGTAACTGTCTCCCTGCGATAAAAACACACTGCCCAGTAACTGTCAATCCCTGTAATAAATACGCTCTCGCCAGTAACTGTCTCCCTGTAATAAATACACACTCCCTAGTAACTGTCTGCCTGTAATAAATACACACTCCCCAGGAACTGTCTCCCTGTAATAAATACACACTCCCCAGTAACTGTGTATCCCTGTAATAAATACACACTCCCCAGTAACTGTCTCCCTGTAATAAATACACACTCCCCAGTAACTGTCTCCCTGTAACAAATACACACTCCCCAGTAACTGTCTCCCTGTAATAAATACACACTCCCAGTTACTGTCTATTCCTGTAATAAATACACACTCCCCAGTAACTCTCCCCTGTAATAAATACACACTCCCTAGTAACTGGCTATCGCTGTAATAAATACACACTCCCCTGTAACTGTCTCCCTGTAATAAATACACTCTCCCCAGTAAATGTCTCCCTGTAATAAATACACTCTCCCCAGCAACTGACTCCCTGTGATAAATGCACTGTCGCCAGTAACTGTCTCTCTGTGATAAATACACTCTCCCCAGTAACTGTGTCCCTGCAATAAATACACTCTCCCCAGTAAATGTCTCCCTGTGATAAATACACTCGCCCCAGTAACTATCTCCCTGTGATAAATACACTCTCCCCAGTAACTGACTCCCTTTGATAAATGCACTCTGCCCAGTAACTGTCTCCCTGTGATAAATACACTCGCCCCAGTAACTGTCTCCCTGTAAGAAATACAAACTCCCCAGTAACTGTCTATCCCTGTAATAAATACACACTCCCCAATAACTGTGTCCATGTAATAAATACACACTCCCCAGTAACTGTCTCCCTGTAATAAATACACACTCCCCAGCAACTGTCTGCCTGTAATAAATACACACTCCCCAGTAACAGTCTCCCTTTAATAAATACACACTCCCCAGTAACTGTCTCCCTGTAATAAATACACACTCCCCACTAACTGTCTTCTTGTAATAAATACAGTCCCCAGTAACTGTCTCCCTGTAATAAATACACATTCCCCAGTAACTGTCTCCCTGCAATAAATACACATTCCTCAGTAACTGTCTCCCTGTAATAAATACACATTCCCCAGTAACTGTCTCCCTGTAATAAATACGCTCTCCCCAGTATCTGTGTAGCCCTGTAATAAATACACACTCCACAGTTACTGACTATCCCTGTAATAAATACACACTCCCCAGGAACTGTCTCCCTGTAATAAATACAACTTCCCCAGTAACTGTCTCCCTGTAATAAATACACACACCCCAGTAACTGTCTCCCTGTAATAAATACACTCTGCCCAGTAACAGTCTTTCCCTGTAATAAATACACACTCCCCAGTAACTGTCTCCCTGTAATAAATACACACTGCCCAGTAACTGTCTATCCCTGTAATAAATACACTCTCCCCAGTAACGGTCTCCCTGTAATAAATACACACTCCCCAGTAACTGTCTCCCTGTAATAAATACAAACTCCCCAGTAACTGTCTCACTGTAATAAATACACACTCCCCAGTAACTGTCTCCCTGTAATAAATACACACTTCCCAAAAACTGTACGTCCCTGTAATAAATACACACTCCCCAGTAACTGTCTCCCTGTAATAAATACACACTCCCCAGTAACTGTCTATCCCTGTAATAAATACACACTCCCCAGCAACTGTCTCTCTGTAATAAATACACTCTGCCCAGTAACTGTCTATCCCTGTAATAAATACACAGTCTGCCCAGTAACTGTCTAACCCTGTAATAAATACACACTCCCCAGTTACTGTCTCCCTGTAATAAAAACACTCTGCCCAGTAACAGTCTATCCCTGTAATAAATACACACTCCACAGTAACTGTCTCCCTGTAATAAATACACACTCCCCAGTAACTGTCTCCCTGCGATAAATACACACTGCCCAGTAACTGTCAATCCCTGTAATAAATACGCTCTCGCCAGTAACTGTCTCCCTGTAATAAATACACACTCCCTAGCAACTGTCTGCCTGTAATAAATACACACTCCCCAGTAACTGTCTCCCTGTAATAAATACACACTCCCCAGTAACTGTGTATCCCTGTAATAAATACACACTCCCCAGTAACTGTCTCCCTGTAATAAATACACACTCCCTAGTAACTGTCTCCCTGTAACAAATACACACTCCCCAGTAACTGTCTCCCTGTAATAAATACACACTCCCCAGTTACTGTCTATTCCTGTAATAAATACACACTCCCCAGTAACTCGCCCCTGTAATAAATACACACTCCCTAGTAACTGGCTATCGCTGTAATAAATACACACTCCCCTGTAACTGTCTCCCTGTAATAAATACACACTCCCCGGTAACTGTCTCCCTGTAATAAATACACACTCCCCGGTAACTGTCTCCCTGTAATAAATTCACACTGCCCAGTAACTGTCTCACTGTAATAAATACACACTCCCCAGTAACTGTGTATCCTTGTAATAAATTCTCACTCCCCTGTAACTGTCTCCCTGTAATAAATACAACTTCCCCAGTAACTGTCTCCCCGTAATAAATACACACTCCCCAGTAACTGTCTCCCTTTAATAAATACACACTCCCCAGTAACTGTCTCCCTGTAATAAATACACACTCCCCACTAACTGTCTTCTAGTAATAAATACATTCCCCAGTAACTGTCTCCCTGTAATAAATACACATTCCCCAGTAACTGTCTCCCTGTAAGAAATACACACTCCCCAGTAACTGTCTCCCTGTAATAAATATACACTCCCTAGTAACTGTCTCCCTGTAATAAATACACACTCCCCAGTAACTGTCTCCCTGTGATAAATACACACTCCCCAAAAACTGTACGTCCCTGTAATAAATACACACTCCCCGGTAACTGTCTCCCAGTAATAAATACACACTCCCCAGTAACTGTCTATCCCTGTAATAAATACACACTCCCCCGGAACTGTCTCTCTGTAATAAATACACTCTGCCCAGTAACTGTCTATCCCTGTAATAAATACACACTCTGCCCAGTAACTGTCTTTCCCTGTAATAAATACACACTCCCCAGTTACTGTCTCCCTGAAATAAATACACTCTGCCCAGTAACAGTCTATCCCTGTAATAAATATACACTCCCCAGTAACTGTCCCCCTGTAATAAATACACACTCCCAAAAACTGAACGTCCCTGTAATAAATACACACTCCCCGGTAACTGTCTCCCTGTAATAAATACACACTCCCCGGTAACTGTCTCCCTGTAATAAATACACACTCCCCAGTAACTGTCTATCCCTGTAATAAATACACACTCCCCAGGAACTGTCTCTCTGTAATAAATACACTCTGCCCTGTAACTGTCTATCCCTGTAATAAATACACACTCTGCCCAGTAACTGTCTATCCCTGTAATAAATACACACTCCCCAGTTACTGCCTCCCTGTAATAAATACACTCTGCCCAGTAACAGTCTATCCCTGTAATAAATACACATTCCCCAGTAACTATCTCCCTGTAATAAATACACACTCCCCAGTAACTGTCTCCCAGCGATAAATGCACACTGCCCAGTAACTGTCAATCCCTGTAATAAATACGCTCTCGCCAGTAACTGTCTCCCTGTAATAAATACACACTCCCTAGTAACTGTCTCCCTGTAATAAATACACACTCCCCAGTAACTGTCTCCCTGTAATAAATACACACTCCCCAGTAACTGTGTATCCCTGTAATAAATACACACTCCCCAGACACTGTCTCCCTGTAATAAATACACACTCCCCAGTAACTGTCTCCCTGTAATAAATACACACTCCCCAGTAACTGTCTCCCTGTGCTAAATACACACTCCCCAGTAACTGTCTCCCATTAATAAATACACACTCCCCAGTTACTGTATATTCCTGTAATAAATACACACTCCCCAGTAACTGTCTCCCTGTAATAAATACACACTCCCCAGTAACTGTCTCCCTGTATTAAATACACCCTCCCCAGTAACTGTCTATCTTTGTAATAAATACACACTCCCCAGTAACTCTCCCCCTGTAATAAATACGCATTCCCAGTAACTGGCTATCCCTGTAATAAATACACACTCCCCAGTAACTGTCTCCCTGTAATAAATACACACTCCCCGGTAACTGTCTCCCTGTAATAAATACACACTCCCCAGTAACTGTCTCCCTGTAATAAATACACACTCCCCAGTACCTGTCTATCCCTGTAATAAATACACACTCCCCAGTAACTGTCTCCCTGTAATAAATACACACTCCCCAGTAACTTTCTCCCTGTTATAAATACACACTCCCCAGTAACTGTGTATCCTTGTAATAAATACACACTCCCCAGTAACTGTCTCCCAGTAATAAATTCTCACTCCCCAGTAACTGACTATCCCTGTAATAAATACACACTCCCCAGTAACTGCCTCCCTGTAATAAATACACATTCCCCAGTAACTGTCTCCCTGTTATAAATACACACTCCCCAGTAACTGTCTCCCTTTAATAAATACACACTCCGCAGTAACGGTCTCCCTGTAATAAATACACACTCCCCACTAACTGTCTTCTTGTAATAAATACAGTCCCCAGTAACTGTCTCCCTGTAATAAATACACATTCCCCAGTAACTGTCTCCCTGTAATAAATACACATTCCCCAGTAACTGTCTCCCTGTAATAAATACACACTCCCCAGTAACTGTCTCCCTGTAATAAATACACATTCCCCAGTAACTGTCTCCCTGTAAGAAATACAAACTCCCCAGTAACTGTCTATCCCTGTAATAAATACACACTCCCCAATAACTGTCTCCATGTAATAAATACACACTCCCCAGTAACTGTCTCCCAGTAATAAATACACACTCCCCAGTAACTGTGTATCCTTGTCATAAATACACACTCCCCAGTAACTGTCTCCCTGTAATAAATTCTCACTCCCCAGTAACTGTCTATCCCTGTAATAAATACACACTCCCCAGTAACTGTCTGCCTGTAATAAATACACACTCCCCAGTAACTGTCTCCCTGTAATAAATACACACTCCCCACTAACTGTCTTCTCGTAATAAATACATTCCCCAGTAACTGTCTCCCTGTAATAAATACACATTCCCCAGTAACTGTCTCCCTGTAAGAAATACACACTCCACAGTAACTGTCTCCCTGTAATAAATATACACTCCCTAGTAACTGTCTCCCTGTAATAAATACACACTGCCCAGTAACTGTCTCCCTGTAATAAATACACACTCCCCAAAAACTGTACGTCCCTGTAATAAATACACACTCCCCGGTAACTGTCTCCCAGTAATAAATACACACTCCCCAGTAACTGTCTATCCCTGTAATAAATACACACTCCCCCGGAACTGTCTCTCTGTAATAAATACACTCTGCCCAGTAACTGTCTATCCCTGTAATAAATACACACTCTGCCCAGTAACTGTCTTTCCCTGTAATAAATACACACTCCCCAGTTACTGTCTCCCTGAAATAAATACACTCTGCCCAGTAACAGTCTATCCCTGTAATAAATATACACTCCCCAGTAACTGTCCCCCTGTAATAAATACACACTCCCAAAAACTGTACGTCCCTGTAATAAATACACACTCCCCGGTAACTGTCTCCCTGTAATAAATACACACTCCCCGGTAACTGTCTCCCTGTAATAAATACACACTCCCCAGTAACTGTCTATCCCTGTAATAAATACACACTCCCCAGGAACTGTCTCTCTGTAATAAATACACTCTGCCCTGTAACTGTCTATCCCTGTAATAAATACACACTCTGCCCAGTAACTGTCTATCCCTGTAATAAATACACACTCCCCAGTTACTGCCTCCCTGTAATAAATACACTCTGCCCAGTAACAGTCTATCCCTGTAATAAATACACATTCCCCAGTAACTATCTCCCTGTAATAAATACACACTCCCCAGTAACTGTCTCCCAGCGATAAATGCACACTGCCCAGTAACTGTCAATCCCTGTAATAAATACGCTCTCGCCAGTAACTGTCTCCCTGTAATAAATACACACTCCCTAGTAACTGTCTCCCTGTAATAAATACACACTCCCCAGTAACTGTTTCCCTGTAATAAATACACACTCCCCAGTAACTGTGTATCCCTGTAATAAATACACACTCCCCAGACACTGTCTCCCTGTAATAAATACACACTCCCCAGTAACTGTCTCCCTGTAATAAATACACACTCCCCAGTAACTGTCTCCATGTGCTAAATACACACTCCCCAGTAACTGTCTCCCATTAATAAATACACACTCCCCAGTTACTGTATATTCCTGTAATAAATACACACTCCCCAGTAACTGTCTCCCTGTAATAAATACACACTCCCCAGTAACTGTCTCCCTGTATTAAATACACCCTCCCCAGTAACTGTCTATCCTTGTAATAAATACACACTCCCCAGTAACTCTCCCCCTGTAATAAATACGCATTCCCAGTAACTGGCTATCCCTGTAATAAATACACACTCCCCAGTAACTGTCTCCCTGTAATAAATACACACTCCCCGGTAACTGTCTCCCTGTAATAAATACACACTCCCCAGTAACTGTCTCCCTGTAATAAATACACATTCCCCAGTACCTGTCTATCCCTGTAATAAATACACACTCCCCAGTAACTGTCTCCCTGTAATAAATACACACTCCCCAGTAACTTTCTCCCTGTTATAAATACACACTCCCCAGTAACTGTGTATCCTTGTAATAAATACACACTCCCCAGTAACTGTCTCCCTGTAATAAATTCTCACTCCCCAGTAACTGTCTCTCCCTGTAATAAATACACACTCCCCAGTAACTGCCTCCCTGTAATAAATACACATTCCCCAGTAACTGTCTCCCTGTTATAAATACACACTCCCCAGTAACTGTCTCCCTTTAATAAATACACACTCCCCAGTAACGGTCTCCCTGTAATAAATACACACTCCCCACTAACTGTCTTCTTGTAATAAATACAGTCCCCAGTAACTGTCTCCCTGTAATAAATACACATTCCCCAGTAACTGTCTCCCTGTAATAAATACACATTCCCCAGTAACTGTCTCCCTGTAATAAATACACACTCCCCAGTAACTGTCTCCCTGTAATAAATACACATTCCCCAGTAACTGTCTCCCTGTAAGAAATACAAACTCCCCAGTAACTGTCTATCCCTGTAATAAATACACACTCCCCAATAACTGTCTCCATGTAATAAATACACACTCCCCAGTAACTGTCTCCCAGTAATAAATACACACTCCCCAGTAACTGTGTATCCTTGTCATAAATACACACTCCCCAGTAACTGTCTCCCTGTAATAAATTCTCACTCCCCAGTAACTGTCTATCCCTGTAATAAATACACACTCCCCAGTAACTGTCTGCCTGTAATAAATACACACTCCCCAGTAACTGTCTCCCTGTAATAAATACACACTCCCCACTAACTGTCTTCTTGTAATAAATACAGTCCCCGGTAACTGTCTCCCAGTAATAAATACACACTCCCCAGTAACTGTCTATCCCTGTAATAAATACACACTCCCCCGGAACTGTCTCTCTGTAATAAATACACTCTGCCCAGTAACTGTCTATCCCTGTAATAAATACACACTCTGCCCAGTAACTGTCTTTCCCTGTAATAAATACACACTCCCCAGTTACTGTCTCCCTGAAATAAATACACTCTGCCCAGTAACAGTCTATCCCTGTAATAAATATACACTCCCCAGTAACTGTCCCCCTGTAATAAATACACACTCCCAAAAACTGAACGTCCCTGTAATAAATACACACTCCCCCGTAACTGTCTCCCTGTAATAAATACACACTCCCCGGTAACTGTCTCCCTGTAATAAATACACACTCCCCAGTAACTGTCTATCCCTGTAATAAATACACACTCCCCAGGAACTGTCTCTCTGTAATAAATACACTCTGCCCTGTAACTGTCTATCCCTGTAATAAATACACACTCTGCCCAGTAACTGTCTATCCCTGTAATAAATACACACTCCCCAGTTACTGCCTCCCTGTAATAAATACACTCTGCCCAGTAACAGTCTATCCCTGTAATAAATACACATTCCCCAGTAGCTATTTCCCTGTAATAAATACACACTCCCCAGTAACTGTCTCCCAGCGATAAATGCACACTGCCCAGTAACTGTCAATCCCTGTAATAAATACGCTCTCGCCAGTAACTGTCTCCCTGTAATAAATACACACTCCCTAGTAACTGTCTCCCTGTAATAAATACACACTCCCCAGTAACTGTCTCCCTGTAATAAATACACACTCCCCAGTAACTGTGTATCCCTGTAATAAATACACACTCCCCAGACACTGTCTCCCTGTAATAAATACACACTCCCCAGTAACTGTCTCCCTGTAATAAATACACACTCCCCAGTAACTGTCTCCCTGTGCTAAATACACACTCCCCAGTAACTGTCTCCCATTAATAAATACACACTCCCCAGTTACTGTATATTCCTGTAATAAATACACACTCCCCAGTAACTGTCTCCCTGTAATAAATACACACTCCCCAGTAACTGTCTCCCTGTATTAAATACACCGTCCCCAGTAACTGTCTATCCTTGTAATAAATACACACTCCCCAGTAACTCTCCCCCTGTAATAAATACGCATTCCCAGTAACTGGCTATCCCTGCAATAAATACACACTCCCCAGTAACTGTCTCCCTGTAATAAATACACACTCCCCGGTAACTGTCTCCCTGTAATAAATACACACTCCCCAGTAACTGTCTCCCTGTAATAAATACACACTCCCCACTAACTGTCTATCCCTGTAATAAATACACACTCCCCAGTAACTGTCTCCCTGTAATAAATACACACTCCCCAGTAACTTTCTCCCTGTTATAAATACACACTCCCCAGTAACAGTGTATCCTTGTAATAAATACACACTCCCCAGTAACTGTCTCCCTGTAATAAATTCTCACTCCCCAGTAACTGTCTATCCCTGTAATAAATACACACTCCCCAGTAACTGCCTCCCTGTAATAAATACACATTCCCCAGTAACTGTCTCCCTGTTATAAATACACATTCCCCAGTAACTGTCTCCCTGTAATAAATACACATTCCCCAGTAACTGTCT
This sequence comes from Heterodontus francisci, assembly GCF_036365525.1. NCBI lineage: Eukaryota > Metazoa > Chordata > Chondrichthyes > Heterodontiformes > Heterodontidae > Heterodontus > Heterodontus francisci. The sequence continues at coordinate 25,503,645 of NC_090375.1, forward strand.
CCCTGTAATAAATACACACTCCCCAGTAACTGTCTCCCTGTAATAAATACACATTCCCCAGTAACTGTCTCCCTGTAAGAAATACAAACTCCCCAGTAACTGTCTCCCTGTAATAAATACACACTCCCCAGTAACTGTCTCCCTGTAATAAATACACATTCCCCAGTAACTGTCTCCCTGTAATAAATACAGTCCCCAGTAACTGTCTCCCTGTAATAAATACACATTCCCCAGTCACTGTCTCCCTGTAATAAATACACACTCCCCAGTAACTGTCTCCCTGTAATAAATACACATTCCCCAGTAACTGTCTCCCTGTAATAAATACACACTCCCCAGTAACTGTCTCCCTGTAATAAATACACATTCCCCAGTAACTGTCTCCCTGTAAGAAATACAAACTCCCCAGTAACTGTCTATCCCTGTAATAAATACACACTCCCCAATAACTGTCTCCATGTAATAAATACACACTCCCCAGTAACTGTCTCCCTGTAATAAATTCTCACTCCCCAGTAACTGTCTATCCCTGTAATAAATACACACTCCCCAGTAACTGTCTGCCTGTAATAAATACACACTCCCCAGTAACTGTCTCCCTTTAATAAATACACACTCCCCAGTAACTGTCTCCCTGTAATAAATACACACTCCCCACTAACTGTCTTCTTGTAATAAATACAGTCCCCAGTAACTGTCTCCCTGTAATAAATACACATTCCCCAGTAACTGTCTCCCTGTAATAAATACACATTCCCCAGTAACTGTCTCCCTGTAATAAATACACATTCCCCAGTAACTGTCTCCCTGTAATAAATACGCTCTCCCCAGTATCTGTGTAACCCTGTAATAAATACACACTCCCCAGTTACTGACTATCCCTGTAATAAATACACACTCCCCACGAACTGTCTCCCTGTAATAAATACACATTCCCCAGTAACTGTCTCCCTGTAATAAACACACACACCCCAGTAACTGTCTCCCTGTAATAAATACACTCTGCCCAGTAACCGTCTTTCCCTGTAATAAATACACACTCCCCAGTAACTGTCTCCCTGTAATAAATACACACTGCCCAGTAACTGTCTATCCCTGTAATAAATACACTCTCCCCAGTAACTGTCTCCCTGTAATAAATACACACTCCCCAGTAACTGTCTCCCTGCAATAAATACACACTCCCCAGTAACTGTCTCCCTGTAATAAATACACACTCCCCAGTAACTGTCTCCCTGTAATAAATACACACTCCCCAAAAACTGCACGTCCCTGTAATAAATACACACTTCCCAGTAACTGTCTCCCTGTAATAAATACACACTCCGCAGTAACTGTCTATCCCTGTAATAAATACACACTCTCCAGGAACTGTCTCTCTGTAATAAATACACTCTGCCCAGTAACTGTCTATCCCTGTAATAAATACACACTCTGCCCAGTAACAGTCTATCCCTGTAATAAATACACACTCCACAGTATCTGTCTCCCTGTAATAAATACACACTCCCCAGTAACTGTCTCCCTGCGATAAATACACACTGCCCAGTACCTGTCAATCCCTGTAATAAATACGCTCTCGCCAGTAACTGTCTCACTATAATAAATACACACTCCCTAGTAACTGTCTGCCTGTAATAAATACACACTCCCCAGTAACTGTCTCCCTGTAATAAATACACACTCCCCAGAAACTGTGTATCCCTGTAATAAATACACACTCCCCAGTAACTGTCTCCCTGTAATAAATACACACTCCCCAATAACTGTCTCCCTGTAACAAATACACACTCCCCAGTAACTGTCTCCCTGTAATAAATACACACTCCCCAGTAACTGTCTCCCTGTAATAAATACACACTCCCCAGTTACTGTCTATTCATGTAATAAATACACACTCCCCAGTAACTGTCTCCCTGTAATAAATACACACTCCCCAGTAACTGTCTCCCTGTATTAAATACACCCTCCCCAGTAACTGTCTATCCTTGTAATAAATACACACTCCCCAGTATCTGTCCCCTGTAATAAATACACACTCCCCAGGAACTGGCTATCCCTGTGATAAATACACACTCCCCTGTAACTGTCTCCCTGTAATAAATACACACTCCCCGGTAACTGTCTCCCTGTAATAAATACACACTCCCCAGTATCTGTCTCACTGTAATAAATACACACTCCCCAGTAACTGTGTATCCTTGTAATAAATACACACTCCCCAGTAACTGTCTCCCTGTAATAAATTCTCACTCCCCAGTAACTGTCTCCCTGTAATAAATACAACTTCCCCAGTAACTGTCTCCCTGTAATAAATACACACTCCCCAGTAACTGTCTCCCTGTAATAAATACACACTCCCCATTAACTGTCTCCCTGTAATAAATACACACTCCCCACTAACTGTCTTCTTGTAATAAATACATTCCCCAGTAACTGTCTCCCTGCAATAAATACACATTCCCCAGTAACTGTCTCCCTGTAAGAAATACACACTCCCCAGTAACTGTCTCCCTGTAATAAATATACACTCCCTAGTAACTGTCTCCCTGTAATAAATACACACTCCCCAGTAACTGTCTCCCTGTAATAAATACACACTCCCCAAAAACTGTACGTCCCTGTAATAAATACACACTCCCCGGTAACTGTCTCCCTGTAATAAATACACACTCCCCAGTAACTGTCTACCCCTGTAATAAATACACACTCCCCAGGAATTGTCTCTCTGTAATAAATACACTCTGCCCAGTAACTGTCTATCCCTGTAATAAATACACACTCTGCCCAGTAACTGTCTATCCCTGTAATAAATACACACTCCCCAGTTACTGTACGTCCCTGGAATAAATACACACTCCCCAGTAACTGTCTCCCTGTAATAAATACACACTCCCCAAAAACTGTACGTCCCTGTAATAAATACACACTCCCCGGTAACTGTCTCCCTGTAATAAATACACACTCCCCGGTAACTGTCTCCCTGTAATAAATACACACTCCCCAGTAACTGTCTATCCCTGTAATAAATACACATTCCCCAGGAACTGTCTCTCTGTAATAAATACACTCTGCCCTGTAACTGTCCATCCCTGTAATAAATGCACACTCTGCCCAGTAACTGTCTATCCCTGTAATAAATACACACTCCCCAGTTACTGTCTCCCTGTAATAAATACACTCTGCCCAGTAACAGTCTATCCCTGTAATAAATACACACTCCCCAGTAACTGTCTCCCTGTAATAAATACACACTCCCCAGTAACTGTCTCCCTGCGATAAATACACACTGCCCAGTAACTGTCAATCCCTGTAATAAATACGCTCTCGCCAGTAACTGTCTCCCTGTAATAAATACACACTCCCTAGTAACTGTCTCCCAGTAATAAATACACACTCCCCAGTAACTGTGTATCCCTGTAATAAATACACACGCCCCAGACACTGTCTCCCTGTAATAAATACACACTCCCCAGTAACTGTCTCCCTGTAATAAATACACACTCCCCAGTAACTGTCTCCCTGTAATAAATACACACTCCCCAGTAACTGTCTCCCTGTGCTAAATACACACTCCCCAGTAACTGTCTCCCTGTAATAAATACACACTCCCCAGTTACTGTCTATTCCTGTAATAAATACACACTCCCCAGTAACTGTCTCCCTGTATTAAATACACACTCCCCAGTAACTGTGTATCCCTGTAATAAATACACACTCCCCAGACACTGTCTCCCTGTAATAAATACACACTCCCCAGTAACTGTCTCCCTGTAATAAATACGCACTCCCCAGTAACTGTCTCCCTGTAATAAATACACACTCCCCAGTAACTGTCTCCCTGTGCTAAATACACACTCCCCAGTAACTGTCTCCCTGTAATAAATACACACTCCCCAGTAACTCTCCCCCTGTAATAAATACGCACTCCCCAGTAACTGGCTATCCCGGTAATAAATACACACTCCGCAGTAACTGTCTCCATGTAATAAATACACACTCCCCGGTAACTGTCTCCCTGTAATAAATACATACTCCCCAGTAACTGTCTCCCTGTAATAAATACACACTCCCCAGTAACTGTGTATCCTTGTAATAAATACACACTCCCCAGTAACTGTCTCCCTGTAATAAATTCTCACTCCCCAGTAACTGTCTCCCTGTAATAAATACACACTCCCCAGTAACTGTCTCCCTGTAATAAATACACACTCCCCAGTAACTGTCTCCCTTTAATAAATACACACTCCCCAGGAACTGTCTCCCTGTAATAAATACACACTCCCCACTAATTGTCTTCTTGTAATAAATACATTCCCCAGTAACTGTCTCCCTGTAATAAATACACATTCCCCAGTAACTGCCTCCCAGTAATAAATACACACTCCCCAGTAACTGTCTCCCTTTAATAAATACACACTCCCCAGTAACTGTCTCCCTGTAATAAATACACACTCCCCACTAATTGTCTTCTTGTAATAAATACATTCCCCAGTAACTGTCTCCCTGTAATAAATACACATTCCCCAGTAACTGTCTCCCTGTAAGAAATACACACTCCCCAGTAACTGTCTCCCTGTAATAAATATACACTCCCTAGTAACTGTCTCCCTGTAATAAATACAAACACCCCTGTAAGTGTCTATCCCTGTAATAAATACACACTCCCCAGGAACTGTCTCTCTGTAATAAATACACTCTGCCCAGTAACTGTCTATCCCTGTAATAAATACACACTCTGCCCAGTAACTGTCTATCCCTGTAATAAATACACACTCACCAGTTACTGTCTCCCTGTAATAAATACACTCTGCCCAGTAACAGTCTATCCCTGTAATAAATACACGCTCCCCAGTAACTGTCTCCCTGTAATAAATACACACTCCCCAGTAACTGTCTCCCTGCGATAAATACACACTGCCCAGTAACTGTCAATCCCTGTAATAAATACGCTCTCGCCAGTAACTGTCTCCCTGTAATAAATACACACTCTCCAGTAACTGTCTCCCTGTAATAAATACACACTCCCCAGTAACTGTGTATCCTTGTAATAAATACACACTCCCCAGTAACTGTCTCCCTGTAATAAATTCTCACTCCCCAGTAACTGTCTATCCCTGTAATAAATACACACTCCCCAGTAACTGTCTCCCTGTAATAAATACACACTCCCCAGTAACTGTCTCCCTGTATTAAATACACCATCCCCAGTAACTGTCTATCCTTGTAATAAATACACACTCCCCAGTAACACTCCCCCTGTAATAAATACACACTGCCCAGTAACTGGCTATCCCTGTAATAAATACACACTCCCCAGTATCTGTCCCCTGTAATAAATACACACTCCCCAGTAACTGGCTATCCCTGTAATAAATACACACTCCCCTGTAACTTTCTCCCTGTAATAAATACACACTCCCCGGTAACTGTCTCCCTGTAATAAATATACACTCCCCGGTAACTGTCTCCCTGTAATAAATACACACTCCCCAGTATCTGTCTCACTGTAATAAATACACACTCCCCAGTAACTGTGTATCCTTGTAATAAATACACACTCCCCAGTAACTGTCTCCCTGTAATAAATTCTCACCCCCCAGTAACTGTCTCCTTGGAAAAATACAACTTCCCCAGTAACTGTCTCCCTGTAATAAATACACACTCCCCAGTAACTGTCTCCCTGTAATAAACACACACTCCCCAGTAACTGTCTCCCTGTAATAAATACACACTCCCCACTAACTGTCTTCTTGTAATAAATACATTCCCCAGTAACTGTCTCCCTGCAATAAATACACATTCCCCAGTAACTGTCTCCCTGTAAGAAATACACACTCCCCAGTAACTGTCTCCCTGTAATAAATATACACTCCCCAGTAACTGTCTCCCTGTAATAAATACACACTCCCCAGTAACTGTCTCCCTGTAATAAATACACACTCCCCAAAAACTGTACGTCCCTGTAATAAATACACACTCCCCGGTAACTGTCTCCCTGTAATAAATACACACTCCCCAGTAACTGTCTATCCCTGTAATAAATACACACTCCCCAGGAACTGTCTCTCTGCAATAAATACACTCTGCCCAGTAACTGTCTATCCCTGTAATAAATACACACTCTGCCCAGTAACTGTCTATCCCTGTAATAAATACACACTCCCCAGTTACTGTCTCCCTGAAATAAATACACTCTGCCCAGTAACAGTCTATCCCTGTAATAAATATACACTCCCCAGTAACTGTCTCCCTGTAATAAATACACACTCCCCAAAAACTGTACGTCCCTGTAATAAATACACACTCCCCGGTAACTGTCTCCCTGTAATAAATACACACTCCCCGGTAACTGTCTCCCTGTAATAAATGCACACTCCCCAGTAACTGTCTATCCCTGTAATAAATACACATTCCCCAGGAACTGTCTCTCTGTAATAAATACACTCTGCCCTGTAACTGTCTATCCCTGTAATAAATACACACTCTGCCCAGTAACTGTCTATCCCTGTAATAAATACACACTCCCCAGTTACTGTCTCCCTGTAATAAATACACTCTGCCCAGTAACAGTCTATCGCTGTAATAAATACACACTCCCCAGTAACTGTCTCCCTGTAATAAATACACACTCCCCAGTAACTGTCTCCCTGCGATAAATACACACTGCCCAGTAACTGTCAATCCCTGTAATAAATACGCTCTCGCCAGTAACTGTCTCCCTGTAGTAAATACACACTCCCTAGTAACTGTCTCCCAGTAATAAATACATACTCCCCAGTAACTGTGTATCCCTGTAATAAATACACACTCCCCAGACACTGTCTCCCTGTAATAAATACACACTCCCCAGTAACTGTCTCCCTGTAATAAATACACACTCCCCAGTAACTGTCTCCCTGTAACAAATACACACTCCCCAGTAACTGTCTCCCTGTAATAAATACACACTCCCCAGTTACTGTCTATTCCTGTAATAAATACACACTCCCCAGTAACTGTCTCCCTGCATAAAATACACACTCCCCAGTAACTGTGTATCCCTGTAATAAATACACACTCCCCAGACACTGTCTCCCTGTAATAAATACACACTCCCCAGTAACTGTCTCCCTGTAATAAATACACACTCCCCAGTAACTGTCTCCCTGTGATAAATACACACTCCCCAGTAACTGTCTCCCTGTGCTAAATACACACTGCCCAGTAACTGTCTCCCTGTAATAAATACACACTCCCCAGTAACTCTAACCCTGTAATAAATACGCACTCCCCAGTAACTGGCTATCCCGGTAATAAATAGACACTCCCCAGTAACTGTCTCCCTGTAATAAATACACACTCCCCGGTAACTGTCTCCCTGTAATAAATACATACTCCCCAGTAACTGTCTCCCTGTAATAAATACACACTCCCCAGTAACTGTGTATCCTTGTCATAAATACAACTTCCCCAGTAACTGCCTCCCAGTAATAAATACACACTCCCCAGTAACTGTCTCCCTTTAATAAATACACACTCCCCAATAACTGTCTCCCTGTAATAAATACACACTCCCCACTAATTGTCTTCTTGTAATAAATACATTCCCCAGTAACTGTCTCCCTGTAATAAATACACATTCCCCAGTAACTGTCTCCCTGTAAGAAATACACACTCCCCAGTAACTGTCTCCCTGTAATAAATATACACTCCCTAGTAACTGTCTCCCTGTAATAAATACACACTCCCCAGTAACTGTCTCCCTATAATAAATACACACTCCCCAAAAACTGTACGTCCCTGTAATAAATACACACTCCGCGGTAACTGTCTCCCTGTAATAAATACACACTCCCCAGTAACAGTCTATCCCTGTAATAAATACACACTCCCCAGGAACTGTCTCTCTGTAATAAATACACTCTGCCCAGTAACTGTCTATCCCTGTAATAAATACACACTCTGCCCAGTAACTGTCTATCCCTGTAATAAATACACACTCCCCAGTTACTGTATTCATTTAATAAATACACTCTGCCCAGTAACAGTCTATCCCTGTAATAAATACACACTCCCCAGTAACTGTCTCCCTGCGATAAATACACACTGCCCAGTAACTGTCAATCCCTGTAATAAATACGCTCTCGCCAGTAACTGTCTCCCTGTAATAAATACACATTCCCCAGGAACTGTCTCCCTGTAATAAATACACATTCCCCAGTAACTGTCTCCCTGTAATAAATACGCTCTCCCCAGTATCTGTGTAGCCCTGTAATAAATACACACTCCCCAGTAACTGACTATCCCTGTAATAAATACACACTCCCCACTAACTGTCTCCCTGTAATAAATACACATTCCCCAGTAACTGTCTCCCTGTAATAAACACACACACCCCAGTAACTGTCTCCCTGTAATAAATGCACTCTGCCCAGTAACAGTCTTTCCCTGTAATAAATACACACTCCCCAGTAACTGTCTCCCTGTAATAAATACACACTGCCCAGTAACTGTCTATCCCTGTAATAAATACACTCTGCCCAGTAACTGTCTATCCCTGTAATAAATACACACTCCACAGTAACTGTCTCCCTGTAATAAATACACACTCCCCAGTAACTGTCTCCCTGCGATAAATACACACTCCCCAGTAACTGTCTCCCTGCAATAAATACACACTCCCCAGTAACTGTCTCCCTGTAATAAATACACACTCCCCAGTAACTGTCTCCCTGTAATAAATACACACTCCCCAAAAACTGCACGTCCCTGTAATAAATACACACTCCCCAGTAACTGTCTCCCTGTAATAAATACACACTCCCCAGTAACTGTCTATCCCTGTAATAAATACACACTCCCCAGGAACTGTCTCTCTGTAATAAATACACTCTGCCCAGTAACTGTCTATCCCTGTAATAAATACACACTCTGCCCAGTAACTGTCGATCCCTGTAATAAATACACACTCCACAGTAACTGTCTCCCTGTAATAAATACACACTCCCCAGTAACTGTCTCCCTGCAATAAATACACACTGCCCAATAACTGTCAATCCCTGTAATAAATACGCTCTCGCCAGTAACTGTCTCACTGTAATAAATACACACTCCCTGGTAACTGTCTGCCTGTAATAAATACACACTCCCCAGTAACTGTCTCCCTGGAATAAATACACACTCCACAGTAACTGTGTATCCCTGTAATAAATACACACTCCCCAGTAACTGTCTCCCTGTAATAAATACACACTCCCCAGTAACTGTCTCCCTGTAACAAATACACACTCCCCAGTAACTGTCTCCCTGTAATAAATACACACTCCCCATAACTGTCTCCCTGTAATAAATACACACTCCCCAGTTACTGTCTATTCCTGTAATAAATACACACTCCCCAGTAACTGTCTCCCTGTAATAAATACACACTCCCCAGTAACTGTCTATCCCTGTAATAAATACACACTCCCCAGTAACTGTCTCCCTGTAATAAATACACACTCCCCAGTAACTGTCTCCCTGTGATAAATACACACTCCCCAGTAACTGTCTCCCTGTGCTAAATACACACTCCCCAGTAACTGTCTCCCTGTAATAAATACACACTCCCCAGTAACTCTCCCCCTGTAATAAATACGCACTCCCCAGTAACTGGCTATCCCGGTAATAAATACACACTCCCCAGTAACTGTCTCCCTGTAATAAATACACACTCCCCGGTAACTGTCTCCCTGTAATAAATACATACTCCCCAGTAACTGTCTCCCTGTAATAAATACACACTCCCCAGTAACTGTGTATCCTTGTAATAAATACAACTTCCCCAGTAACTGCCTCCCAGTAATAAATACACACTCCCCAGTAACTGTCTCCCTTTAATAAATACACAGTCCCCAGTAACTGTCTCCCTGTAATAAATACACACTCCCCACTAATTGTCTTCTTGTAATAAATACATTCCCCAGTAACTGTCTCCCTGTAATAAATACACATTCCCCAGTAATTGTCTCCCTGTAAGAAATACACACTCCCCAGTAACTGTCTCCCTGTAACAAATATACACTCCCTAGTAACTGTCTCCCTGTAATAAATACACACTCCCCAGTAACTGTCTCCCTGTAATAAATACACACTCCCCAAAAACTGTACGTCCCTGTAATAAATACACACTCCCCGGTAACTGTCTCCCTGTAATAAATACACACTCCCCAGTAACTGTCTATCCCTGTAATAAATACACACTCCCCAGGAACTGTCTCTCTGTAATAAATACACTCTGCCCAGTAACTGTCTATCCCTGTAATAAATACACACTCTGCCCAGTAACCGTCTATCCCTGTAATAAATACACACTCCCCAGTTACTGTCTTCCTGTAATAAATACACTCTGCCCAGTAACAGTCTATCCCTGTAATAAATACACACTCCCCAGTAACTGTCTCCCTGCGATAAATACACACTGCCCAGTAACTGTCAATCCCTGTAATAAATACGCTCTCGCCAGTAACTGTCTCCCTGTAATAAATACACATTCCCCAGGAACTGTCTCCCTGTAATAAATACACATTCCCCAGTAACTGTCTCCCTGTAATAAATACGCTCTCCCCAGTATCTGTGTAGCCCTGTAATAAATACACACTCCCCAGTTACTGACTATCCCTGTAATAAATACACACTCCCCACTAACTGTCTCCCTGTAATAAATACACATTCCCCAGTAACTGTCTCCCTGTAATAAACACACACACCCCAGTAACTGTCTCCCTGTAATAAATGCACTCTGCCCAGTAACAGTCTTTCCCTGTAATAAATACACACTCCCCAGAAACTGTCTCCCTGTAATAAATACACACTGCCCAGTAACTGTCTATCCCTGTAATAAATACACTCTCCCCAGTAACTGTCTCCCTGTAATAAATACACTCTGCCCAGTAACTGTCTATCCCTGTAATAAATACACACTCTGCCCAGTAACTGTCTATCCCTGTAATAAATACACACTCCACAGTAACTGTCTCCCTGTAATAAATACACACTCCCCAGTAACTGTCTCCCTGCGATAAATACACACTCCCCAGTAACTGTCTCCCTGCAATAAATACACACTCCCCAGTAACTGTCTCCCTGTAATAAATACACACTCCCCAGTAACTGTCTCCCTGTAATAAATACACACTCCCCAAAAACTGCACGTCCCTGTAATAAATACACACTCCCCAGTAACTGTCTCCCTGTAATAAATACACACTCCCCAGTAACTGTCTATCCCTGTAATAAATACACACTCCCCAGGAACTGTCTCTCTGTAATAAATACACTCTGCCCAGTAACTGTCTATCCCTGTAATAAATACACACTCTGCCCAGTAACTGTCTATCCCTGTAATAAATACACACTCCACAGTAACTGTCTCCCTGTAATAAATACACACTCCCCAGTAACTGTCTCCCTGCGATAAATACACACTGCCCAATAACTGTCAATCCCTGTAATAAATACGCTCTCGCCAGTAACTGTCTCACTGTAATAAATACACACTCCCTAGTAACTGTCTGCCTGTAATAAATACACACTCCCCAGTAACTGTCTCCCTGTAATAAATACACACTCCCCAGTAACTGTCTCCCTGTAATAAATACACACTCCCCAGTTACTGTCTATTCCTGTAATAAATACACTCTCCCCAGTAACTGTCTCCCTGTAATAAATACACACTCCCCAGTAACTGTCTCCCTGTATTAAATACTCCCTCCCCAGTAACTGTCTCTCCTTGTAATAAATACACACTCCCCAGTATCTGTCCCCTGTAATAAATACACACTCCCCAGTAACTGGCTATCCCTGTAATAAATACACACTCCCCTGTAACTGTGTCCCTGTAATAAATACACACTCCCCGGTAACTGTCTCCCTGTAATAAATACACACTCCCCAGTATCTGTCTCACTGTAATAAATACACACTCCCCAGTAACTGTGTATCCTTGTAATAAATACACACTCCCCAGTAACTGTCTCCCTGTAATAAATTCTCACTCCCCAGTAACTGTCTCCCTGTAATAAATACACACTCCCCAGTAACTGTCTATCCCTGTAATAAATACACACTCCCCAGGAACTGTCTCTCTGTAATAAATACACTCTGCCCAGTAACTGTCTATCCCTGTAATAAATACACACTCTGCACAGTAACTGTCTATCCCTGTAATAAATACACACTCCCCAGTTACTGTCTTCCTGTAATAAATACACTCTGCCCAGTAACAGTCTATCCCTGTAATAAATACACACTCCCCAGTAACTGTCTCCCTGCGATAAATACACACTGCCCAGTAACTGTCAATCCCTGTAATAAATACGCTCTCGCCAGTAACTGTCTCCCTGTAATAAATACACATTCCCCAGGAACTGTCTCCCTGTAATAAATACACATTCCCCAGTAACTGTCTCCCTGTAATAAATACTCTCTCCCCAGTATCTGTGTAGCCCTGTAATAAATACACACTCCCCAGTTACTGACTATCCCTGTAATAAATACACACTCCCCACTAACTGTCTCCCTGTAATAAATACACATTCCCCAGTAACTGTCTCCCTGTAATAAACACACACACCCCAGTAACTGTCTCCCTGTAATAAATGCACTCTGCCCAGTAACAGTCTTTCCCTGTAATAAATACACACTCCCCAGTAACTGTCTCCCTGTAATAAATACACACTGCCCAGTAACTGTCTATCCCTGTAATAAATACACTCTCCCCAGTAACTGTCTCCCTGTAATAAATACACTCTGCCCAGTAACTGTCTATCCCTGTAATAAATACACACTCTGCCCAGTAACTGTCTATCCCTGTAATAAATACACACTCCACAGTAACTGTCTCCCTGTAATAAATACACACTCCCCAGTAACTGTCTCCCTGCGATAAATACACACTCCCCAGTAACTGTCTCCCTGTAATAAATACACACTCCCCAGTAACTGTCTCCCTGTAATAAATACACACTCCCCAAAAACTGCACGTCCCTGTAATAAATACACACTCCCCAGTAACTGTCTCCCTGTAATAAATACACACTCCCCAGTAACTGTCTCCCTGTATAAAATACACACTCCCCAGTAACTGTGTATCCCTGTAATAAATACACACTCCCCAGACACTGTCTCCCTGTAATAAATACACACTCCCCAGTAACTGTCTCCCTGTAATAAATACACACTCCCCAGTAACTGTCTCCCTGTGATAAATACACACTCCCCAGTAACTGTCTCCCTGTGATAAATACACACTCCCCAGTAACTGTCTCCCTGTGCTAAATACACACTCCCCAGTAACTGTCTCCCTGTAATAAATACACACTCCCCAGTAACACTAACCCTGTAATAAATACGCACTCCCCAGTAACTGGCTATCCCGGTAATAAATACACACTCCCCAGTAACTGTCTCCCTGTAATAAATACACACTCCCCGGTAACTGTCTCCCTGTAATAAATACATACTCCCCAGTAACTGTCTCCCTGTAATAAATACACACTCCCCAGTAACTGTGTATCCTTGTCATAAATACAACTTCCCCAGTAACTGCCTCCCAGTAATAAATACACACTCCCCAGTAACTGTCTCCCTTTAATAAATACACACTCCCCAATAACTGTCTCCCTGTAATAAATACACACTCCCCACTAATTGTCTTCTTGTAATAAATACATTCCCCAGTAACTGTCTCCCTGTAATAAATACACATTCCCCAGTAACTGTCTCCCTGTAAGAAATACACACTCCCCAGTAACTGTCTCCCTGTAATAAATATACACTCCCTAGTAACTGTCTCCCTGTAATAAATACACACTCCCCAGTAACTGTCTCCCTATAATAAATACACACTCCCCAAAAACTGTACGTCCCTGTAATAAATACACACTCCCCGGTAACTGTCTCCCTGTAATAAATACACACTCCCCAGTAACTGTCTATCCCTGTAATAAATACACACTCCCCAGGAACTGTCTCTCTGTAATAAATACACTCTGCCCAGTAACTGTCTATCCCTGTAATAAATACACACTCTGCCCAGTAACTGTCTATCCCTGTAATAAATACACACTCCCCAGTTACTGTATTCATTTAATAAATACACTCTGCCCAGTAACAGTCTATCCCTGTAATAAATACACACTCCCCAGTAACTGTCTCCCTGCGATAAATACACACTGCCCAGTAACTGTCAATCCCTGTAATAAATACGCTCTCGCCAGTAACTGTCTCCCTGTAATAAATACACATTCCCCAGGAACTGTCTCCCTGTAATAAATACACATTCCCCAGTAACTGTCTCCCTGTAATAAATACGCTCTCCCCAGTATCTGTGTAGCCCTGTAATAAATACACACTCCCCAGTAACTGACTATCCCTGTAATAAATACACACTCCCCACTAACTGTCTCCCTGTAATAAATACACATTCCCCAGTAACTGTCTCCCTGTAATAAACACACACACCCCAGTAACTGTCTCCCTGTAATAAATGCACTCTGCCCAGTAACAGTCTTTCCCTGTAATAAATACACACTCCCCAGTAACTGTCTCCCTGTAATAAATACACACTGCCCAGTAACTGTCTATCCCTGTAATAAATACACTCTGCCCAGTAACTGTCTATCCCTGTAATAAATACACACTCCACAGTAACTGTCTCCCTGTAATAAATACACACTCCCCAGTAACTGTCTCCCTGCGATAAATACACACTCCCCAGTAACTGTCTCCCTGCAATAAATACACACTCCCCAGTAACTGTCTCCCTGTAATAAATACACACTCCCCAGTAACTGTCTCCCTGTAATAAATACACACTCCCCAAAAACTGCACGTCCCTGTAATAAATACACACTCCCCAGTAACTGTCTCCCTGTAATAAATACACACTCCCCAGTAACTGTCTATCCCTGTAATAAATACACACTCCCCAGGAACTGTCTCTCTGTAATAAATACACTCTGCCCAGTAACTGTCTATCCCTGTAATAAATACACACTCTGCCCAGTAACTGTCGATCCCTGTAATAAATACACACTCCACAGTAACTGTCTCCCTGTAATAAATACACACTCCCCAGTAACTGTCTCCCTGCAATAAATACACACTGCCCAATAACTGTCAATCCCTGTAATAAATACGCTCTCGCCAGTAACTGTCTCACTGTAATAAATACACACTCCCTGGTAACTGTCTGCCTGTAATAAATACACACTCCCCAGTAACTGTCTCCCTGGAATAAATACACACTCCACAGTAACTGTGTATCCCTGTAATAAATACACACTCCCCAGTAACTGTCTCCCTGTAATAAATACACACTCCCCAGTAACTGTCTCCCTGTAACAAATACACACTCCCCAGTAACTGTCTCCCTGTAATAAATACACACTCCCCATAACTGTCTCCCTGTAATAAATACACACTCCCCAGTTACTGTCTATTCCTGTAATAAATACACACTCCCCAGTAACTGTCTCCCTGTAATAAATACACACTCCCCAGTAACTGTCTATCCCTGTAATAAATACACACTCCCCAGTAACTGTCTCCCTGTAATAAATACACACTCCCCAGTAACTGTCTCCCTGTGATAAATACACACTCCCCAGTAACTGTCTCCCTGTGCTAAATACACACTCCCCAGTAACTGTCTCCCTGTAATAAATACACACTCCCCAGTAACTCTCCCCCTGTAATAAATACGCACTCCCCAGTAACTGGCTATCCCGGTAATAAATACACACTCCCCAGTAACTGTCTCCCTGTAATAAATACACACTCCCCGGTAACTGTCTCCCTGTAATAAATACATACTCCCCAGTAACTGTCTCCCTGTAATAAATACACACTCCCCAGTAACTGTGTATCCTTGTAATAAATACAACTTCCCCAGTAACTGCCTCCCAGTAATAAATACACACTCCCCAGTAACTGTCTCCCTTTAATAAATACACACTCCCCAGTAACTGTCTCCCTGTAATAAATACACACTCCCCACTAATTGTCTTCTTGTAATAAATACATTCCCCAGTAACTGTCTCCCTGTAATAAATACACATTCCCCAGTAATTGTCTCCCTGTAAGAAATACACACTCCCCAGTAACTGTCTCCCTGTAACAAATATACACTCCCTAGTAACTGTCTCCCTGTAATAAATACACACTCCCCAGTAACTGTCTCCCTGTAATAAATACACACTCCCCAAAAACTGTACGTCCCTGTAATAAATACACACTCCCCGGTAACTGTCTCCCTGTAATAAATACACACTCCCCAGTAACTGTCTATCCCTGTAATAAATACACACTCCCCAGGAACTGTCTCTCTGTAATAAATACACTCTGCCCAGTAACTGTCTATCCCTGTAATAAATACACACTCTGCCCAGTAACCGTCTATCCCTGTAATAAATACACACTCCCCAGTTACTGTCTTCCTGTAATAAATACACTCTGCCCAGTAACAGTCTATCCCTGTAATAAATACACACTCCCCAGTAACTGTCTCCCTGCGATAAATACACACTGCCCAGTAACTGTCAATCCCTGTAATAAATACGCTCTCGCCAGTAACTGTCTCCCTGTAATAAATACACATTCCCCAGGAACTGTCTCCCTGTAATAAATACACATTCCCCAGTAACTGTCTCCCTGTAATAAATACGCTCTCCCCAGTATCTGTGTAGCCCTGTAATAAATACACACTCCCCAGTTACTGACTATCCCTGTAATAAATACACACTCCCCACTAACTGTCTCCCTGTAATAAATACACATTCCCCAGTAACTGTCTCCCTGTAATAAACACACACACCCCAGTAACTGTCTCCCTGTAATAAATGCACTCTGCCCAGTAACAGTCTTTCCCTGTAATAAATACACACTCCCCAGAAACTGTCTCCCTGTAATAAATACACACTGCCCAGTAACTGTCTATCCCTGTAATAAATACACTCTCCCCAGTAACTGTCTCCCTGTAATAAATACACTCTGCCCAGTAACTGTCTATCCCTGTAATAAATACACACTCTGCCCAGTAACTGTCTATCCCTGTAATAAATACACACTCCACAGTAACTGTCTCCCTGTAATAAATACACACTCCCCAGTAACTGTCTCCCTGCGATAAATACACACTCCCCAGTAACTGTCTCCCTGCAATAAATACACACTCCCCAGTAACTGTCTCCCTGTAATAAATACACACTCCCCAGTAACTGTCTCCCTGTAATAAATACACACTCCCCAAAAACTGCACGTCCCTGTAATAAATACACACTCACCAGTAACTGTCTCCCTGTAATAAATACACACTCCCCAGTAACTGTCTATCCCGGTAATAAATACACACTCCCCAGGAACTGTCTCTCTGTAATAAATACACTCTGCCCAGTAACTGTCTATCCCTGTAATAAATACACACTCTGCCCAGTAACTGTCTATCCCTGTAATAAATACACACTCCACAGTAACTGTCTCCCTGTAATAAATACACACTCCCCAGTAACTGTCTCCCTGCGATAAATACACACTGCCCAATAACTGTCAATCCCTGTAATAAATACGCTCTCGCCAGTAACTGTCTCACTGTAATAAATACACACTCCCTAGTAACTGTCTGCCTGTAATAAATACACACTCCCCAGTAACTGTCTCCCTGTAATAAATACACACTCCCCAGTAACTGTCTCCCTGTAATAAATACACACTCCCCAGTTACTGTCTATTCCTGTAATAAATACACACTCCCCAGTAACTGTCTCCCTGTAATAAATACACACTCCCCAGTAACTGTCTCCCTGTATTAAATACACCCTCCCCAGTAACTGTCTATCCTTGTAATAAATACACACTCCCCAGTATCTGTCCCCTGTAATAAATACACACTCCCCAGTAACTGGCAATCCCTGTAATAAATACACACTCCCCTGTAACTGTGTCCCTGTAATAAATACACACTCCCCGGTAACTGTCTCCCTGTAATAAATACACACTCCACAGTATCTGTCTCACTGTAATAAATACACACTCCCCAGTAACTGTGTATCCTTGTAATAAATACACAATCCCCAGTAACTGTCTCCCTGTAATAAATTCTCACTCCCCAGTAACTGTCTCCCTGTAATAAATACACACTCCCCAGTAACTGTCTATCCCTGTAATAAATACACACTCCCCAGGAACTGTCTCTCTGTAATAAATACACTCTGCCCAGTAACTGTCTATCCCTGTAATAAATACACACTCTGCACAGTAACTGTCTATCCCTGTAATAAATACACACTCCCCAGTTACTGTCTTCCTGTAATAAATACACTCTGCCCAGTAACAGTCTATCCCTGTAATAAATACACACTCCCCAGTAACTGTCTCCCTGTAATAAATACACACTCCCCAAAAACTGCACGTCCCTGTAATAAATACACACTCCCCAGTAACTGTCTCCCTGTAATAAATACACACTCCCCAGTAACTGTCTATCCCTGTAATAAATACACACTCCCCAGGAACTGTCTCTCTGTAATAAATACACTCTGCCCAGTAACTGTCTATCCCTGTAATAAATACACACTCTGCCCAGTAACTGTCGATCCCTGTAATAAATACACACTCCACAGTAACTGTCTCCCTGTAATAAATACACACTCCCCAGTAAGTGTCTCCCTGCAATAAATACACACTGCCCAATAACTGTCAATCCCTGTAATAAATACGCTCTCGCCAGTAACTGTCTCACTGTAATAAATACACACTCCCTGGTAACTGTCTGCCTGTAATAAATACACACTCCCCAGTAACTGTCTCCCTGGAATAAATACACACTCCACAGTAACTGTGTATCCCTGTAATAAATACACACTCCCCAGTAACTGTCTCCCTGTAATAAATACACACTCCCCAGTAACTGTCTCCCTGTAACAAATACACACTCCCCAGTAACTGTCTCCCTGTAATAAATACACACTCCCCATAACTGTCTCCCTGTAATAAATACACACTCCCCAGTTACTGTCTATTCCTGTAATAAATACACACTCCCCAGTAACTGTCTCCCTGTAATAAATACACACTCCCCAGTAACTGTCTATCCCTGTAATAAATACACACTCCCCAGTAACTGTCTCCCTGTAATAAATACACACTCCCCAGTAACTGTCTCCCTGTGATAAATACACACTCCCCAGTAACTGTCTCCCTGTGCTAAATACACACTCCCCAGTAACTGTCTCCCTGTAATAAATACACACTCCCCAGTAACTCTCCCCCTGTAATAAATACGCACTCCCCAGTAACTGGCTATCCCGGTAATAAATACACACTCCCCAGTAACTGTCTCCCTGTAATAAATACACACTCCCCGGTAACTGTCTCCCTGTAATAAATACATACTCCCCACTAATTGTCTTCTTGTAATAAATACATTCCCCAGTAACTGTCTCCCTGTAATAAATACACACTCCCCAGTAACTGTGTATCCTTGTAATAAATACAACTTCCCCAGTAACTGCCTCCCAGTAATAAATACACACTCCCCAGTAACTGTCTCCCTTTAATAAATACACACTCCCCAGTAACTGTCTCCCTGTAATAAATACACACTCCCCACTAATTGTCTTCTTGTAATAAATACATTCCCCAGTAACTGTCTCCCTGTAATAAATACACATTCCCCAGTAATTGTCTCCCTGTAAGAAATACACACTCCCCAGTAACTGTCTCCCTGTAACAAATATACACTCCCTAGTAACTGTCTCCCTGTAATAAATACACACTCCCCAGTAACTGTCTCCCTGTAATAAATACACACTCCCCAAAAACTGTACGTCCCTGTAATAAATACACACTCCCCGGTAACTGTCTCCCTGTAATAAATACACACTCCCCAGTAACTGTCTATCCCTGTAATAAATACACACTCCCCAGGAACTGTCTCTCTGTAATAAATACACTCTGCCCAGTAACTGTCTATCCCTGTAATAAATACACACTCTGCCCAGTAACCGTCTATCCCTGTAATAAATACACACTCCCCAGTTACTGTCTTCCTGTAATAAATACACTCTGCCCAGTAACAGTCTATCCCTGTAATAAATACACACTCCCCAGTAACTGTCTCCCTGCGATAAATACACACTGCCCAGTAACTGTCAATCCCTGTAATAAATACGCTCTCGCCAGTAACTGTCTCCCTGTAATAAATACACATTCCCCAGGAACTGTCTCCCTGTAATAAATACACATTCCCCAGTAACTGTCTCCCTGTAATAAATACGCTCTCCCCAGTATCTGTGTAGCCCTGTAATAAATACACACTCCCCAGTTACTGACTATCCCTGTAATAAATACACACTCCCCACTAACTGTCTCCCTGTAATAAATACACATTCCCCAGTAACTGTCTCCCTGTAATAAACACACACACCCCAGTAACTGTCTCCCTGTAATAAATGCACTCTGCCCAGTAACAGTCTTTCCCTGTAATAAATACACACTCCCCAGAAACTGTCTCCCTGTAATAAATACACACTGCCCAGTAACTGTCTATCCCTGTAATAAATACACTCTCCCCAGTAACTGTCTCCCTGTAATAAATACACTCTGCCCAGTAACTGTCTATCCCTGTAATAAATACACACTCTGCCCAGTAACTGTCTATCCCTGTAATAAATACACACTCCACAGTAACTGTCTCCCTGTAATAAATACACACTCCCCAGTAACTGTCTCCCTGCGATAAATACACACTCCCCAGTAACTGTCTCCCTGCAATAAATACACACTCCCCAGTAACTGTCTCCCTGTAATAAATACACACTCCCCAGTAACTGTCTCCCTGTAATAAATACACACTCCCCAAAAACTGCACGTCCCTGTAATAAATACACACTCCCCAGTAACTGTCTCCCTGTAATAAATACACACTCCCCAGTAACTGTCTATCCCTGTAATAAATACACACTCCCCAGGAACTGTCTCTCTGTAATAAATACACTCTGCCCAGTAACTGTCTATCCCTGTAATAAATACACACTCTGCCCAGTAACTGTCTATCCCTGTAATAAATACACACTCCCCAGTAACTGTCTCCCTGCGATAAATACACACTGCCCAATAACTGTCAATCCCTGTAATAAATACGCTCTCGCCAGTAACTGTCTCACTGTAATAAATACACACTCCCTAGTAACTGTCTGCCTGTAATAAATACACACTCCCCAGTAACTGTCTCCCTGTAATAAATACACACTCCCCAGTAACTGTCTCCCTGTAATAAATACACACTCCCCAGTTACTGTCTATTCCTGTAATAAATACACACTCCCCAGTAACTGTCTCCCTGTAATAAATACACACTCCCCAGTAACTGTCTCCCTGTATTAAATACACCCTCCCCAGTAACTGTCTATCCTTGTAATAAACACACACTCCCCAGTATCTGTCCCCTGTAATAAATACACACTCCCCAGTAACTGGCTATCCCTGTAATAAATACACACTCCCCTGTAACTGTGTCCCTGTAATAAATACACACTCCCCGGTAACTGTCTCCCTGTAATAAATACACACTCCCCAGTATCTGTCTCACTGTAATAAATACACACTCCCCAGTAACTGTGTATCCTTGTAATAAATACACAATCCCCAGTAACTGTCTCCCTGTAATAAATTCTCACTCCCCAGTAACTGTCTCCCTGTAATAAATACACACTCCCCAGTAACTGTCTATCCCTGTAATAAATACACACTCCCCAGGAACTGTCTCTCTGTAATAAATACACTCTGCCCAGTAACTGTCTATCCCTGTAATAAATACACACTCTGCCCAGTAACCGTCTATCCCTGTAATAAATACACACTCCCCAGTTACTGTCTTCCTGTAATAAATACACTCTGCCCAGTAACAGTCTATCCCTGTAATAAATACACACTCCCCAGTAACTGTCTCCCTGCGATAAATACACACTGCCCAGTAACTGTCAATCCCTGTAATAAATACGCTCTCGCCAGTAACTGTCTCCCTGTAATAAATACACATTCCCCAGGAACTGTCTCCCTGTAATAAATACACATTCCCCAGTAACTGTCTCCCTGTGATAAATACACTCTCCCCAGTATCTGTGTAGCCCTGTAATAAATACACACTCCCCAGTTACTGACTATCCCTGTAATAAATACACACTCCCCACTAACTGTCTCCCTGTAATAAATACACATTCCCCAGAAACTGTCTCCCTGTAATAAACACACACACCCCAGTAACTGTCTCCCTGTAATAAATGCACTCTGCCCAGTAACAGTCTTTCCCTGTAATAAATACACACTCCCCAGTAACTGTCTCCCTGTAATAAATACACACTGCCCAGTAACTGTCTATCCCTGTAATAAATACACTCTCCCCAGTAACTGTCTCCCTGTAATAAATACACTCTGCCCAGTAACTGTCTATCCCTGTAATAAATACACACTCTGCCCAGTAACTGTCTATCCCTGTAATAAATACACACTCCACAGTAACTGTCTCCCTGTAATAAATACACACTCCCCAGTAACTGTCTCCCTGCGATAAATACACACTCCCCAGTAACTGTCTCCCTGCAATAAATACACACTCCCCAGTAACTGTCTCCCTGTAATAAATACACACTCCCCAGTAACTGTCTCCCTGTAATAAATACACACTCCCCAAAAACTGCACGTCCCTGTAATAAATACACACTCCCCAGTAACTGTCTCCCTGTAATAAATACACACTCCCCAGTAACTGTCTATCCCTGTAATAAATACACACTCCCCAGGAACTGTCTCTCTGTAATAAATACACTCTGCCCAGTAACTGTCTATCCCTGTAATAAATACACACTCTGCCCAGTAACTGTCTATCCCTGTAATAAATACACACTCCACAGTAACTGTCTCCCTGTAATAAATACACACTCCCCAGTAACTGTCTCCCTGCGATAAATACACACTGCCCAATAACTGTCAATCCCTGTAATAAATACGCTCTCGCCAGTAACTGTCTCACTGTAATAAATACACACTCCCTAGTAACTGTCTGCCTGTAATAAATACACACTCCCCAGTTACTGTCTATTCCTGTAATAAATACACACTCCCCAGTAACTGTCTCCCTGTAATAAATACACACTCCCCAGTAACTGTCTCCCTGTATTAAATACACCCTCCCCAGTAACTGTCTATCCTTGTAATAAATACACACTCCCCAGTATCTGTCCCCTGTAATAAATACACACTCCCCAGTAACTGGCTATCCCTGTAATAAATACACACTCCCCTGTAACTGTGTCCCTGTAATAAATACACACTCCCCGGTAACTGTCTCCCTGTCATAAATACACACTCCCCAGTATCTGTCTCACTGTAATAAATACACACTCCCCAGTAACTGTGTATCCTTGTAATAAATACACACTCCCCAGTAACTGTCTCCCTGTAATAAATTCTCACTCCCCAGTAACTGTCTCCCTGTAATAAATACAACTTCCCCAGTAACTGTCTCCCTGTAATAAATACACACTCCCCAGTAACTGTCTCCCTGTAATAAATACACACTCCCCACTAACTGTCTTCTTGTAATAAATACATTCCCCAGTAACTGTCTCCCTGTAATAAATACACATTCCCCAGTAACTGTCTCCCTGTAAGAAATACACACTCCCCAGTAACTGCCTCCCTGTAATAAATATACACTCCCTAGTAACTGTCTCCCTGTAATAAATACACACTCCCCAGTAACTGTCTCCCTGTGATAAATACACACTCCCCAGGAACTGTCTCCCTGTGCTAAATACACACTCCCCAGTAACTGTCTCCCTGTAATAAATACACACTCCCCAGTAACTCTCCCCCTGTAATAAATACGCACTCCCCAGTAACTGGCTATCCCGGTAATAAATACACACTCCCCAGTAACTGTCTCCCTGTAATAAATACACACTCCCCGGTAACTGTTTCCCTGTAATAAATACATACTCCCTAGTAACTGTCTCCCTGTAATAAATACACACTCCCCAGTAACTGTGTATCCTTGTAATAAATACAACTTCCCCAGTAACTGCCTCCCAGTAATAAATACACACTCCCCAGTAACTGTCTCCCTTTAATAAATACACACTCCCCAGAAACTGTCTCCCTGTAATAAATACACACTCCCCACTAATTGTCTTCTTGTAATAAATACATTCCCCAGTAACTGTCTCCCTGTAATAAATACACATTCCCCAGTAACTGTCTCCCTGTAAGAAATACACACTCCCCAGTAACTGTCTCCCTGTAATAAATATACACTCCCTAGTAACTGTCTCCCTGTAATAAATACACACTCCCCAGTAACTGTCTCCCTGTAATAAATACATACTCCCCAAAAACTGTACGTCCCTGTAGTAAATACACACTCCCCGGTAACTGTCTCCCTGTAATAAATACACACTCCCCAGTAACTGTCTATCCCTGTAATAAATACACACTCCCCAGGAACTGTCTCTCTGTAATAAATACACTCTGCCCAGTAACTGTCTATCCCTGTAATAAATACACACTCTGCCCAGTAACTGTCTATCCCTGTAATAAATACACACTCCCCAGTTACTGTATTCCTGTAATAAATACACTCTGCCCAGTAACAGTCTATCCCTGTAATAAATACACACTCCCCAGTAACTGTCTCCCTGCGATAAATACACACTGCCCAGTAACTGTCAATCCCTGTAATAAATACGCTCTCGCCAGTAACTGTCTCCCTGTAATAAATACACATTCCCCAGGAACTGTCTCCCTGTAATAAATACACATTCCCCAGTAACTGTCTCCCTGTAAAAAATACGCTCTCCCCAGTATCTGTGTAGCCCTGTAATAAATACACACTCCCCAGTTACTGACTATCCCTGTAATAAATACACACTCCCCACTAACTGTCTCCCTGTAATAAATACACATTCCCCAGTAACTGTCTCCCTGTAATAAACACACACACCCCAGTAACTGTCTCCCTGTAATAAATGCACTCTGCCCAGTAACAGTCTTTCCCTGTAATAAATACACACTCCCCAGTAACTGTCTCCCTGTAATAAATACACACTGCCCAGTAACTGTCTATCCCTGTAATAAATACACTCTCCCCAGTAACTGTCTCCCTGTAATAAATACACTCTGCCCAGTAACTGTCTATCCCTGTAATAAATACACACTCTGCCCAGTAACTGTCTATCCCTGTAATAAATACACACTCCACAGTAACTGTCTCCCTGTAATAAATACACACTCCCCAGTAACTGTCTCCCTGCGATAAATACACACTCCCCAGTAACTGTCTCCCTGCAATAAATACACACTCCCCAGTAACTGTCTCCCTGTAATAAATACACACTCCCCAGTAACTGTCTTGCTGTAATAAATACACACTCCCCAAAAACTGCACGTCCCTGTAATAAATACACACTCCCCAGTAGCTGTCTCCCTGTAATAAATACACACTCCCCAGTAACTGTCTATCCCTGTAATAAATACACACTCCCCAGGAACTGTCTCTCTGTAATAAATACACTCTGCCCAGTAACTGTCTATCCCTGTAATAAATACACACTCTGCCCAGTAACTGTCTATCCCTGTAATAAATACACACTCCACAGTAACTGTCTCCCTGTAATAAATACACACTCCCCAGTAACTGTCTCCCTGCGATAAATACACACTGCCCAATAACTGTCAATCCCTGTAATAAATACGCTCTCGCCAGTAGCTGTCTCACTGTAATAAATACACACTCCCTAGTAACTGTCTGCCTGTAATAAATACACACTCCCCAGTAACTGTCTCCCTGGAATAAATACACACTCCCCAGTAACTGTGTATCCCTGTAATAAATACACACTCCCCAGTAACTGTCTCCCTGTAATAAATACACACTCCCCAGTAACTGTCTCCCTGTAACAAATACACACTCCCCAGTAACTGTCTCCCTGTAATAAATACACACTCCCCAGTAACTGTCTCCCTGTAATGAATACACACTCCCCAGTTACTGTCTATTCCGGTAATAAATACACACTCCCCAGTAACTGTCTCCCTGTAATAAATACACACTCCCCAGTAACTGTCTATCCCTGTAATAAATACACACTCCCCAGTAACTGTCTCCCTGTAATAAATACACACTCCCCAGTAACTGTCTCCCTGTGATAAATACACACTCCCCAGTAACTGTCTCCCTGTAATAAATACACACTCCCCAGTAACTGTCTCCCTGTAATAAATACACACTCCCCAGTAACTCTCCCCCTGTAATAAATACGCACTCCCCAGTAACTGGCTATCCCGGTAATAAATACACACTCCCCGGTAACTGTCTCCCTGTAATAAATACATACTCCCCAGTAACTGTCTCCCTGTAATAAATACACACTCCCCATTAACTGTGTATCCTTGTAATAAATACAACTTCCCCAGTAACTGCCTCCCAGTAATAAATACACACTCCCCAGTAACTGTCTCCCTTTAATAAATACACACTCCCCAGTAACTGTCTCCCTGTAATAAATACACACTCCCCACTAATTGTCTTCTTGTAATAAATACATTCCCCAGTAACTGTCTCCCTGTAATAAATACACATTCCCCAGTAACTGTCTCCCTGTAAGAAATACACACTCCCCAGTAACTGTCTCCCTGTAATAAATATACACTCCCTAGTAACTGTCTCCCTGTAATAAATACACACTCCCCAGTAACTGTCTCCCTGTAATAAATACACACTCCCCAAAAACTGTACGTCCCTGTAATAAATACACACTCCCCGGTAACTGTCTCCCTGTAATAAATACACACTCCCCAGTAACTGTCTATCCCTGTAATAAATACACACTCCCCAGGAACTGTCTCTCTGTAATAAATACACTCTGCCCAGTAACTGTCTAACCCTGTAATAAATACACACTCTGCCCAGTAACTGTCTATCCCTCTAATAAATACACACTCCCCAGTTACTGTCTTCCTGTAATAAATACACTCTGCCCAGTAACAGTCTATCCCTGTAATAAATACACACTCCCCAGTAACTGTCTCCCTGCGATAAATACACACTGCCCAGTAACTGTCAATCCCTGTAATAAATACGCTCTCGCCAGTAACTGTCTCCCTGTAATAAATACACATTCCCCAGGAACTGTCTCCCTGTAATAAATACACATTCCCCAGTAACTGTCTCCCTGTAATAAATACGCTCTCCCCAGTATCTGTGTAGCCCTGTAATAAATACACACTCCCCAGTTACTGACTATCCCTGCAATAAATACACACTCCCCACTAACTGTCTCCCTGTAATAAATACACATTCCCCAGTAACTGTCTCCCTGTAATAAATACACATTCCCCAGTAACTGTCTCCCTGTAATGAATACACACTCCCCAGTTACTGTCTATTCCTGTAACAAATACACACTCCCCAGTAACTGTCTCCCTGTAATAAATACACACTCCCCAGTAACTGTCTATCCCTGTAATAAATACACACTCCCCAGTAACTGTCTCCCTGTAATAAATACACACTCCCCAGTAACTGTCTCCCTGTGATAAATACACACTCCCCAGTAACTGTCTCCCTGTGCTAAATACACACTCCCCAGTAACTGTCTCCCTGTAATAAATACACACTCCCCAGTAACTCTCCCCCTGTAATAAATACGCACTCCCCAGTAACTGGCTATCCCGGTAATAAATACACACTCCCCAGTAACTGTCTCCCTGTAATAAATACACACTCCCCGGTAACTGTCTCCCTGTAATAAATACATACTCCCCAGTAACTGTCTCCCTGTAATAAATACACACTCCCCATTAACTGTGTATCCTTGTAATAAATACAACTTCCCCAGTAACTGACTCCCAGTAATAAATACACACTCCCCAGGAACTGTCTCTCTGTAATAAATACACTCTGCCCAGTAACTGTCTATCCCTGTAATAAATACACACTCTGCCCAGTAACTGTCTATCCCTGTAATAAATACACACTCCACAGTAACTGTCTCCCTGTAATAAATACACACTCCCCAGTAACTGTCTCCCTGCGATAAATACACACTGCCCAATAACTGTCAATCCCTGTAATAAATACGCTCTCGCCAGTAACTGTCTCACTGTAATAAATACACACTCCCTAGTAACTGTCTGCCTGTAATAAATACACACTCCCCAGTAACTGTCTCCCTGTAATAAATACACACTCCCCAGTAACTGTCTCCCTGTAATAAATACACACTCCCCAGTTACTGTCTATTCCTGTAATAAATACACACTCCCCAGTAACTGTCTCCCTGTAATAAATACACACTCCCCAGTAACTGTCTCCCTGTATTAAATACACCCTCCCCAGTAACTGTCTATCCTTGTAATAAATACACACTCCCCAGTATCTGTCCCCTGTAATAAATACACACTCCCCAGTAACTGGCTATCCCTGTAATAAATACACACTCCCCTGTAACTGTGTCCCTGTAATAAATACACACTCCCCGGTAACTGTCTCCCTGTCATAAATACACACTCCCCAGTATCTGTCTCACTGTAATAAATACACACTCCCCAGTAACTGTGTATCCTTGTAATAAATACACACTCCCCAGTAACTGTCTCCCTGTAATAAATTCTCACTCCCCAGTAACTGTCTCCCTGTAATAAATACAACTTCCCCAGTAACTGTCTCCCTGTAATAAATACACACTCCCCAGTAACTGTCTCCCTGTAATAAATACACACTCCCCACTA
The DNA here is from genome assembly GCF_036365525.1 of Heterodontus francisci. Taxonomy (NCBI): domain Eukaryota; kingdom Metazoa; phylum Chordata; class Chondrichthyes; order Heterodontiformes; family Heterodontidae; genus Heterodontus; species Heterodontus francisci. The sequence goes on from NC_090375.1 coordinate 25,532,451, forward strand.
ACTGTCTTCTTGTAATAAATACATTCCCCAGTAACTGTCTCCCTGTAATAAATACACATTCCCCAGTAACTGTCTCCCTGTAAGAAATACACACTCCCCAGTAACTGCCTCCCTGTAATAAATATACACTCCCTAGTAACTGTCTCCCTGTAATAAATACACACTCCCCAGTAACTGTCTCCCTGTGATAAATACACACTCCCCAGGAACTGTCTCCCTGTGCTAAATACACACTCCCCAGTAACTGTCTCCCTGTAATAAATACACACTCCCCAGTAACTCTCCCCCTGTAATAAATACGCACTCCCCAGTAACTGGCTATCCCGGTAATAAATACACACTCCCCAGTAACTGTCTCCCTGTAATAAATACACACTCCCCGGTAACTGTTTCCCTGTAATAAATACATACTCACTAGTAACTGTCTCCCTGTAATAAATACACACTCCCCAGTAACTGTGTATCCTTGTAATAAATACAACTTCCCCAGTAACTGCCTCCCAGTAATAAATACACACTCCCCAGTAACTGTCTCCCTTTAATAAATACACACTCCCCAGAAACTGTCTCCCTGTAATAAATACACACTCCCCACTAATTGTCTTCTTGTAATAAATACATTCCCCAGTAACTGTCTCCCTGTAATAAATACACATTCCCCAGTAACTGTCTCCCTGTAAGAAATACACACTCCCCAGTAACTGTCTCCCTGTAATAAATATACACTCCCTAGTAACTGTCTCCCTGTAATAAATACACACTCCCCAGTAACTGTCTCCCTGTAATAAATACATACTCCCCAAAAACTGTACGTCCCTGTAGTAAATACACACTCCCCGGTAACTGTCTCCCTGTAATAAATACACAATCCCCAGTAACTGTCTATCCCTGTAATAAATACACACTCCCCAGGAACTGTCTCTCTGTAATAAATACACTCTGCCCAGTAACTGTCTATCCCTGTAATAAATACACACTCTGCCCAGTAACTGTCTATCCCTGTAATAAATACACACTCCCCAGTTACTGTATTCCTGTAATAAATACACTCTGCCCAGTAACTGTCTATCCCTGTAATAAATACACACTCTGCCCAGTAACTGTCCATCCCTGTAATAAATACACACTCCACAGTAACTGTCTCCCTGTAATAAATACACACTCCCCAGTAACTGTCTCCCTGCGATAAATACACACTGCCCAATAACTGTCAATCCCTGTAATAAATACGCTCTCGCCAGTAGCTGTCTCACTGTAATAAATACACACTCCCTAGTAACTGTCTGCCTGTAATAAATACACACTCCCCAGTAACTGTCTCCCTGGAATAAATACACACTCCCCAGTAACTGTGTATCCCTGTAATAAATACACACTCCCCAGTAACTGTCTCCCTGTAATAAATACACACTCCCCAGTAACTGTCTCCCTGTAACAAATACACACTCCCCAGTAACTGTCTCCCTGTAATAAATACACACTCCCCAGTAACTGTCTCCCTGTAATGAATACACACTCCCCAGTTACTGTCTATTCCGGTAATAAATACACACTCCCCAGTAACTGTCTCCCTGTAATAAATACACACTCCCCAGTAACTGTCTATCCCTGTAATAAATACACACTCCCCAGTAACTGTCTCCCTGTAATAAATACACACTCCCCAGTAACTGTCTCCCTGTGATAAATACACACTCCCCAGTAACTGTCTCCCTGTGCTAAATACACACTCCCCAGTAACTGTCTCCCTGTAATAAATACACACTCCCCAGTAACTCTCCCCCTGTAATAAATACGCACTCCCCAGTAACTGGCTATCCCGGTAATAAATACACACTCCCCGGTAACTGTCTCCCTGTAATAAATACATACTCCCCAGTAACTGTCTCCCTGTAATAAATACACACTCCCCATTAACTGTGTATCCTTGTAATAAATACAACTTCCCCAGTAACTGCCTCCCAGTAATAAATACACACTCCCCAGTAACTGTCTCCCTTTAATAAATACACACTCCCCAGTAACTGTCTCCCTGTAATAAATACACACTCCCCACTAATTGTCTTCTTGTAATAAATACATTCCCCAGTAACTGTCTCCCTGTAATAAATACACATTCCCCAGTAACTGTCTCCCTGTAAGAAATACACACTCCCCAGTAACTGTCTCCCTGTAATAAATATACACTCCCTAGTAACTGTCTCCCTCTAATAAATACACACTCCCCAGTAACTGTCTCCCTGTAATAAATACACACTCCCCAAAAACTGTACGTCCCTGTAATAAATACACACTCCCCGGTAACTGTCTCCCTGTAATAAATACACACTCCCCAGTAACTGTCTATCCCTGTAATAAATACACACTCCCCAGGAACTGTCTCTCTGTAATAAATACACTCTGCCCAGTAACTGTCTAACCCTGTAATAAATACACACTCTGCCCAGTAACTGTCTATCCCTGTAATAAATACACACTCCCCAGTTACTGTCTTCCTGTAATAAATACACTCTGCCCAGTAACAGTCTATCCCTGTAATAAATACACACTCCCCAGTAACTGTCTCCCTGCGATAAATACACACTGCCCAGTAACTGTCAATCCCTGTAATAAATACGCTCTCGCCAGTAACTGTCTCCCTGTAATAAATACACATTCCCCAGGAACTGTCTCCCTGTAATAAATACACATTCCCCAGTAACTGTCTCCCTGTAATAAATACGCTCTCCCCAGTATCTATGTAGCCCTGTAATAAATACACACTCCCCAGTTACTGACTATCCCTGTAATAAATACACACTCCCCACTAACTGTCTCCCTGTAATAAATACACATTCCCCAGTAACTGTCTCCCTGTAATAAATACACATTCCCCAGTAACTGTCTCCCTGTAATGAATACACACTCCCCAGTTACTGTCTATTCCTGTAACAAATACACACTCCCCAGTAACTGTCTCCCTGTAATAAATACACACTCCCCAGTAACTGTCTATCCCTGTAATAAATACACACTCCCCAGTAACTGTCTCCCTGTAATAAATACAGACTCCCCAGTAACTGTCTCCCTGTGATAAATACACACTCCCCAGTAACTGTCTCCCTGTGCTAAATACACACTCCCCAGTAACTGTCTCCCTGTAATAAATACGCTCTCCCCAGTATCTGTGTAGCCCTGTAATAAATACACACTCCCCAGTTACTGACTATCCCTGTAATAAATACACACTCCCCACTAACTGTCTCCCTGTAATAAATACACATTCCCCAGTAACTGTCTCCCTGTAATAAACACACACACCCCAGTAACTGTCTCCCTGTAATAAATGCACTCTGCCCAGTAACAGTCTTTCCCTGTAATAAATACACACTCCCCAGTAACTGTCTCCCTGTAATAAATACACACTGCCCAGTAACTGTCTATCCCTGTAATAAATACACTCTCCCCAGTAACTGTCTCCCTGTAATAAATACACTCTGCCCAGTAACTGTCTATCCCTGTAATAAATACACACTCTGCCCAGTAACTGTCTATCCCTGTAATAAATACACACTCCACAGTAACTGTCTCCCTGTAATAAATACACACTCCCCAGTAACTGTCTCCCTGCGATAAATACACACTCCCCAGTAACTGTCTCCCTGCAATAAATACACACTCCCCAGTAACTGTCTCCCTGTAATAAATACACACTCCCCAGTAACTGTTTCCCTGTAATAAATACACACTCCCCAAAAACTGCACGTCCCTGTAATAAATACACACTCCCCAGTAACTGTCTCCCTGTAATAAATACACACTCCCCAGTAACTGTCTATCCCTGTAATAAATACACACTCCCCAGGAACTGTCTCTCTGTAATAAATACACTCTGCCCAGTAACTGTCTATCCCTGTAATAAATACACACTGTGCCCAGTAACTGTCTATCCCTGTAATAAATACACACTCCACAGTAACTGTCTCCCTGTAATAAATACACACTCCCCAGTAACTGTCTCCCTGCGATAAATACACACTGCCCAATAACTGTCAATCCCTGTAATAAATACGCTCTCGCCAGTAACTGTCTCACTGTAATAAGTACACACTCCCTAGTAACTGTCTGCCTGTAATAAATACACACTCCCCAGTAACTGTCTTGCTGGAATAAATACACACTCCCCAGTAACTGTGTATCCCTGTAATAAATACACACTCCCCAGTAACTGTCTCCCTGTAATAAATACACACTCCCCAGTAACTGTCTCCCTGTAACAAATACACACTCCCCAGTAACTGTCTCCCTGTAATAAATACACACTCCCCAGTAACTGTCTCCCTGTAATAAATACACACTCCCCAGTTACTGTCTATTCCTGTAATAAATACACACTCCCCAGTAACTGTCTCCCTGTAATAAATACACACTCCCCAGTAACTGTCTCCCTGTATTAAATACACCCTCCCCAGTAACTGTCTATCCTTGTAATAAATACACACTCCCCAGAATCTGTCCCCTGTAATAAATACACACATCCCAGTAACTGGCTATCCCTGTAATAAATACACACTCCCCTGTAACTGTGTCCCTGTAATAAATACACACTCCCCGGTAACTGTGTCCCTGTAATAAATACACACTCCCCAGTATCTGTCTCACTGTAATAAATACACACTCCCCAGTAACTGTGTATCCTTGTAATAAATACACACTCCCCAGTAACTGTCTCCCTGTAATAAATTCTCACTCCCCAGTAACTGTCTCCCTGTAATAAATACAACTTCCCCAGTAACTGTCTCCCTGTAATAAATACACACTCCCCAGTAACTGTCTCCCTGTAATAAATACACACTCCCCACTAACTGTCTTCTTGTAATAAATACATTCCCCAGTAACTGTCTCCCTGTAATAAATACACATTCCCCAGTAACTGTCTCCCTGTAAGAAATACACACTCCCCAGTAACTGCCTCCCTGTAATAAATATACACTCCCTAGTAACTGTCTCCCTGTAATAAATACACACTCCCCAGTAACTGTCTCCCTGTGAAAAATACACACTCCCCAGGAACTGTCTCCCTGTGCTAAATACACTCTCCCCAGTAACTGTCTCCCTGTAATAAATACACACTCCCCAGTAACTCTCCCCCTGTAATAAATACGCACTCCCCAGTAACTGGCTATCCCGGTAATAAATACACACTCCCCAGTAACTGTCTCCCTGTAATAAATACACACTCCCCGGTAACTGTCTCCCTGTAATAAATACATACTCCCCAGTAACTGTCTCCCTGTAATAAATACACACTCCCCAGTAACTGTGTATCCTTGTAATAAATACAACTTCCCCAGTAACTGCCTCCCAGTAATAAATACACACTCCCCAGTAACTGTCTCCCTTTAATAAATACACACTCCCCAGTAACTCTCTCCCTGTAATAAATACACACTCCCCACTAATTGTCTTCTTGTAATAAATACATTCCCCAGTAACTGTCTCCCTGTAATAAATACACATTCCCCAGTAACTGTCTCCCTGTAAGAAATACACACTCCCCAGTAACTGCCTCCCTGTAATAAATATACACTCCCTAGTAACTGTCTCCCTGTAATAAATACACACTCCCCAGTAACTGTCTCTCTGTGATAAATACACACTCCCCAGGAACTGTCTCCCTGTGCTAAATACACACTCCCCAGTAACTGTCTCCCTGTAATAAATACACATTCCCCAGTAACTGTCTCCCTGTAATAAATACACATTCCCCAGTAACTGTCTCCCTGTAAGAAATACACACTCCCCAGTAACTGTCTCCCTGTAATAAATATACACTCCCTAGTAACTGTCTCCCTGTAATAAATACACACTCCCCAGTAACTGTCTCCCTGTAATAAATACACACTCCCCAAAAACTGTACGTCCCTGTAATAAATACACACTCCCCGGTAACTGTCTCCCTTTAATAAATACACACTCCCCAGTAACTGTCTATCCCTGTAATAAATACACACTCCCCAGGAACTGTCTCTCTGTAATAAATACACTCTGCCCAGTAACTGTCTATCCCTGTAATAAATACACACTCTGCCCAGTAACTGTCTATCCCTGTAATAAATACACACTCCCCAGTTACTGTCTTCCTGTAATAAATACACTCTGCCCAGTAACAGTCTATCCCTGTAATAAATACACACTCCCCAGTAACTGTCTCCCTGCGATAAACACACACTGCCCAGTAACTGTCAATCCCTGTAATAAATACGCTCTCGCCAGTAACTGTCTCCCTGTAATAAATACACATTCCCCAGGAACTGTCTCCCTGTAATAAATACACATTCCCCAGTAACTGTCTCCCTGTAATAAATACGCTCTCCCCAGTATCTGTGTAGCCCTGTAATAAATACACACTCCCCAGTTACTGACTATCCCTGTAATAAATACACACTCCCCACTAACTGTCTCCCTGTAATAAATACACATTCCCCAGTAACTGTCTCCCTGTAATAAACACACACACCCCAGTAACTGTCTATCCCTGTAATAAATACACACTCCCCAGGAACTGACTCTCTGTAATAAATACACTCTGCCCAGTAACTGTCTATCCCTGTAATAAATACACACTCCCCAGGAACTGACTCTCTGTAATAAATACACTCTGCCCAGTAACTGTCTATCCCTGTAATAAATACACACTCTGCCCAGTAACTGTCTATCCCTGTAATAAATACACACTCCCCAGGAACTGACTCTCTGTAATAAATACACTCTGCCCAGTAACTGTCTATCCCTGTAATAAATACACACTCTGCCCAGTAACTGTCTATCCCTGTAATAAATACACACTCCCCAGTAACTGTCTATCCCTGTAATAAATACACATTCCCCAGGAACTGTCTCTCTGTAATAAATACACTCTGCCCTGTAACTGTCTATCCCTGTAATAAATACACACTCTGCCCAGTAACTGTCTATCCCTGTAATAAATACACACTCCCCAGTTACTGTCTCCCTGTAATAAATACACTCTGCCCAGTAACAGTCTATCCCTGTAATAAATACACACTCCCCAGTAACTGTCTCCCTGTAATAAATACACACTCCCCACTAACTGTCTTCTTGCAATAAATACATTCCCCAGTAACTGTCTCCCTGTAATAAATACACATTCCCCAGTAACTGTCTCCCTGTAAGAAATACACACTCCCCAGTAACTGCCTCCCTGTAATAAATATACACTCCCTAGTAACTGTCTCCCTGTAATAAATACACACTCCCCAGTAACTGTCTCCCTGTGATAAATACACACTCCCCAGGAACTGTCTCCCTGTGCTAAATACACACTCCCCAGTAACTGTCTCCCTGTAATAAATACACACTCCCCAGTAACTCTCCCCCTGTAATAAATACGCACTCCCCAGTAACTGGCTATCCCGGTAATAAATACACACTCCCCAGTAACTGTCTCCCTGTAATAAATACACACCCCCCGGTAACTGTCTCCCTGTAATAAATACATACTCCCCAGTAACTGTCTCCCTGTAATAAATACACACTCCCCAGTAACTGTGTATCCTTGTAATAAATACAACTTCCCCAGTAACTGCCTCCCAGTAATAAATACACACTCCCCAGTAACTGTCTCCCTTTAATAAATACACACTCCCCAGTAACTGTCTCCCTGTAATAAATACACACTCCCCACTAATAGTCTTCTTGTAATAAATACATTCCCCAGTAACTGTCTCCCTGTAAGAAATACACACTCCCCAGTAACTGTCTCCCTGTAATAAATATACACTCCCTAGTAACTGTCTCCCTGTAATAAATACACACTCCCCAGTAACTGTCTCCCTGTAATAAATACACACTCCCCAAAAACTGTACGTCCCTGTAATAAATACACACTCCCCGGTAACTGTCTCCCTGTAATAAATAAACACTCCCAGTAACTGTCTATCCCTGTAATAAATACACACTCCCCAGGAACTGTCTCTCTGTAATAAATACACTCTGCCCAGTAACTGTCTATACCTGTAATAAATACACACTCTGCCCAGTAACTGTCTATCCCTGTAATAAATACACACTCCCCAGTTACTGTCTTCCTGTAATAAATACACTCTGCCCAGTAACAGTCTATCCCTGTAATAAATACACACTCCCCAGTAACTGTCTCCCTGCGATAAATACACACTGCCCAGTAACTGTCAATCCATGTCATAAATACGCTCTCGCCAGTAACTGTCTCCCTGTAATAAATACACATTCCCCAGGAACTGTCTCCCTGTAATAAATACACATTCCCCAGTAACTGTCTCCCTGTAATAAATACGCTCTCCCCAGTATCTGTGTAGCCCTGTAATAAATACACACTCCCCAGTTACTGACTATCCCTGTAATAAATACACACTCCCCACTAACTGTCTCCCTGTAATAAATACACATTCCCCAGTAACTGTCTCCCTGTAATAAACACACACACCCCAGTAACTGTCTCCCTGTAATAAATGCACTCTGCCCAGTAACAGTCTTTCCCTGTAATAAATACACACTCCCCAGTAACTGTCTCCCTGTAATAAATACACACTGCCCAGTAACTGTCTATCCCTGTAATAAATACACTCTCCCCAGTAACTGTCTCCCTGTAATAAATACACTCTGCCCAGTAACTGTCTATCCCTGTAATAAATACACACTCTGCCCAGTAACTGTCTATCCCTGTAATAAATACACACTCCACAGTAACTGTCTCCCTGTAATAAATACACACTCCCCAGTAACTGTCTCCCTGCGAAAAATACACACTCCCCAGTAACTCTCTCCCTGCAATAAATACACACTCCCCAGTAACTGTCTCCCTGTAATAAATACACACTCCCCAGTAACTGTCTCCCTGTAATAAATACACACTCCCCAAAAACTGCACGTCCCTGTAATAAATACACACTCCCCAGTAACTGTCTCCCTGTAATAAATACACACTCCCCAGTAACTGTCTATCCCTGTAATAAATACACACTCCCCAGGAACTGACTCTCTGTAATAAATACACGCTGCCCAGTAACTGTCTATCCCTGTAATAAATACACACTCTGCCCAGTAACTGTCTATCCCTGTAATAAATACACACTCCACAGTAACTGTCTCCCTGTAATAAATACACACTCCCCAGTTACTGTCTATAACTGTAATAAATACACACTCCCCAGTAACTGTCTCCCTGTAATAAATACACACTCCCCAGTAACTGTCTCCCTGTATTAAATACACCCTCCCCAGTAACTGTCTATCCTTGTAATAAATACACACTCCCCAGTATCTGTCCCCTGTAATAAATACACACTCCCCAGTAACTGGCTATCCCTGTAATAAATACACACTCCACTGTAACTGTGTCCCTGTAATAAATACACACTCCCCGGTAACTGTCTCCCTGTAATAAATACACACTCCCCAGTATCTGTCTCACTGTAATAAATACACACTCCCCAGTAACTGTGTATCCTTGTAATAAATACACACTCCCCAGTAACTGTCTCCCTGTAATAAATTCTCACTCCCCAGTAACTGTCTCCCTGTAATAAATACAACTTCCCCAGTAACTGTCTCCCTGTAATAAATACACACTCCCCACTAACTGTCTCCCTGTAATAAATACACACTCCCCACTAACTGTCTTCTTGTAATAAATACATTCCCCAGTAACTGTCTCCCTGTAATAAATACACATTCCCCATTAACTGTCTCCCTGTAAGAAATACACACTCCACAGTAACTGTCTCCCTGTAATAAATATACACTCCCTAGTAACTGTCTCCCTGTAATAAATACACACTCCCCAGTAACTGTCTCCCTGTAATAAATACACACTCCCCAAAAACTGTACGTCCCTGTAATAAATACACACTCCCCGGTAACTGTCTCCCTGTAATAAATACACACTCCCCAGTAACTGTCTACCCCTGTAATAAATGCACACTCCCCAGTAACTGTCTCCCTGTAATAAATACACACTCCCCAGTAACTGTCTCCCTGTAATAAATACACACTCCCCAGTTACTGTCTCCCTGAAATAAATACACTCTGCCCAGTAGCAGTCTATCCCTGTAATAAATATACACTCCCCAGTAACTGTCTCCCTGTAATAAATACACACTCCCCAAAAACTGTACGTCCCTGTAATAAATACACACTCCCCGGTAACTGTCCCCCTGTAATAAATACACACTCCCCGGTAACTGTCTCCCTGTAATAAATACACACTCCCCAGTAACTGTCTATCCCTGTAATAAATACACATTCCCCAGGAACTGTCTCTCTGTAATAAATACACTCTGCCCTGTAACTGTCTATCCCTGTAATAAATACACACTCTGCCCAGTAACTGTCTATCCCTGTAATAAATACACACTCCCCAGTTACTGTCTCCCTGTAATAAATACACTCTGCCCAGTAGCAGTCTATCCCTGTAATAAATACACACTCCCCAGTAACTGTCTCCCTGTAATAAATACACACGCCCCAGTAACTGTCTCCCTGCGATAAATACACACTGCCCAGTAACTGTCAATCCCTGTAATAAATATGCTCTCGCCAGTAACTGTCTCCCTGTAATAAATACACACTCCCTAGTAACTGTCTCCCAGTAATAAATACACACTCCCCAGTAACTGTGTATCCCTGTAATAAATACATACTCCCCAGACACTGTCTCCCTGTAATAAATACACACTCCCCAGTAACTGTCTCCCTGTAATAAATACACACTCCCCAGTAACTGTCTCCCTGTGCTAAATACACACTCCCCAGTAACTGTCTCCCTGTAATAAATACACACTCCCCAGTTACTGCCTATTCCTGTAATAAATACACACTCCCCAGTAACTGTCTCCCTGTATTAAATACACACTCCCCAGTAACTGTGTATCCCTGTAATAAATACACACTATCCAGACACTGTCTCCCTGTAATAAATACACACTCCCCAGTAACTTTCTCCCTGTAATAAATACACACTCCCCAGTAACTGTCTCCCTGTGCTAAATACACACTCCCCAGTAACTGTCTCCCTGTAATAAATACACACTCCCCAGTAACTCTCCCCCTGTAATAAATACGCACTCCCCAGTAACTGGCTATCCCGGTAATAAATACACACTCCCCAGTAACTGTCTCCCTGTAATAAATACATACTCCCCAGTAACTGTCTCCCTGTAATAAATACACACTCCCCAGTAACTGTGTATCCTTGTAATAAATACAACTTCCCCAGTAACTGCCTCCCAGTAATAAATACACACTCCCCAGTAACTGTCTCCCTTTAATAAATACACACTCCCCAGTAACTGTCTCCCTGTAATAAATACACACTCCCCACTAATAGTCTTCTTGTAATAAATACATTCCCCAGTAACTGTCTCCCTGTAAGAAATACACACTCCCCAGTAACTGTCTCCCTGCAATAAATATACACTCCCTAGTAACTGTCTCCCTGTAATAAATACACACTCCCCAGTAACTGTCTCCCTGTAATAAATACACACTCCCCAAAAACTGTACGTCCCTGTAATAAATACACACTCCCCGGTAACTGTCTCCCTGTAATAAATACACACTCCCCAGTAACTGTCTATCCCTGTAATAAATACACACTCCCCAGGAACTGTCTCTCTGTAATAAATACACTCTGCCCAGTAACTGTCTATCCCTGTAATAAATACACACTCTGCCCAGTAACTGTCTATCCCTGTAATAAATACACACTCCCCAGTTACTGTCTTCCTGTAATAAATACACTCTTCCCAGTAACAGTCTATCCCTGTAATAAATACACACTCCCCAGTAACTGTCTCCCTGCGATAAATACACACTGCCCAGTAACTGTCAATCCCTGTAATAAATACGCTCTCGCCAGTAACTGTCTCCCTGTAATAAATACACATTCCCCAGGAACTGTCTCCCTGTAATAAATACACATTCCCCAGTAACTGTCTCCCTGTAATAAATACGCTCTCCCCAGTATCTGTGTAGCCCTGTAATAAATACACACTCCCCAGTTACTGACTATCCCTGTAATAAATACACACTCCCCACTAACTGTCTCCCTGTAATAAATACACATTCCCCAGTAACTGTCTCCCTGTAATAAACACACACACCCCAGTAACTGTCTCCCTGTAATAAATGCACTCTGCCCAGTAACAGTCTTTCCCTGTAATAAATACACACTCCCCAGTAACTGTCTCCCTGTAATAAATACACACTGCCCAGTAACTGTCTATCCCTGTAATAAATACACTCTCCCCAGTAACTGTCTCCCTGTAATAAATACACTCTGCCCAGTAACTGTCTCTCCCTGTAATAAATACACACTCTGCCCAGTAACTGTCTATCCCTGTAATAAATACACACTCCACAGTAACTGTCTCCCTGTAATAAATACACACTCCCCAGTAACTGTCTCCCTGCGATAAATACACACTCCCCAGTAACTGTCTCCCTGCAATAAATACACACTCCCCAGTAACTGTCTCCCTGTAATAAATACACACTCCCCAGTAACTGTCTCCCTGTAATAAATACACACTCCCCAAAAACTGCACGTCCCTGTAATAAATACACACTCCCCAGTAACTGTCTCCCTGTAATAAATACACACTCCCCAGTAACTGTCTATCCCTGTAATAAATACACACTCCCCAGGAACTGACTCTCTGTAATAAATACACGCTGCCCAGTAACTGTCTATCTATGTACTAAATACACACTCTGCCCAGTAACTGTCTATCCCTGTAATAAATACACACTCCACAGTAACTGTCTCCCTGTAATAAATACACACTCCCCAGTAACTGTCTCCCTGCGATAAATACACACTGCCCAGTAACTGTCAATCCCTGTAATAAATACGCTCTCGCCAGTAACTGTCTCACTGTAATAAATACACACTCCCTAGTAACTGTCTGCCTGTAATAAATACACACTCCCCAGTAACTGTCTCCCTGGAATAAATACACACTCCCCAGTAACTGTGTATCCCTGTAATAAATACACACTCCCCAGTAACTGTCTCCCTGTAATAAATACACACTCCCCAGTAACTCTCTCCCTGTAACAAATACACACTCCCCAGTAACTGTCTCCCTGTAATAAATACACACTCCCCAGTAACTGTCTCCCTGTAATAAATACACACTCCCCAGTTACTGTCTATAACTGTAATAAATACACACTCCCCAGTAACTGTCTCCCTGTAATAAATACACAATCCCCAGTAACTGTCTCCCTGTATTAAATACACCCTCCCCAGTAACTGTCTATCCTTGTAATAAATACACACTCCCCAGTATCTGTCCCCTGTAATAAATACACACTCCCCAGTAACTGGCTATCCCTGTAATAAATACACACTCCCCTGTAACTGTGTCCCTGTAATAAATACACACTCCCCGGTAACTGTCTCCCTGTAATAAATACACACTCCCCAGTATCTGTCTCACTGTAATAAATACACACTCCCCAGTAACTGTGTATACTTGTAATAAATACACACTCCCCAGTAACTGTCTCCCTGTAATAAATTCTCACTCCCCAGTAACTGTCTCCCTGTAATAAATACAACTTCCCCAGTAACTGTCTCCCTGTAATAAATACACACTCCCCACTAACTGTCTCCCTGTAATAAATACACACTCCCCACTGTCTTCTTGTAATAAATACATTCCCCAGTAACTGTCTCCCTGTAATAAATACACATTCCCCAGTAACTGTCTCCCTGTAAGAAATACACACTCCACAGTAACTGTCTCCCTGTAATAAATATACACTCCCTAGTAACTGTCTCCCTGTAATAAATACACACTCCCCAGTAACTGTCTCCCTGTAATAAATACACACTCCCCACTAATAGTCTTCTTGTAATAAATACATTCCCCAGTAACTGTCTCCCTGTAAGAAATACACACTCCCCAGTAACTGTCTCCCTGCAATAAATATACACTCCCTAGTAACTGTCTCCCTGTAATAAATACACACTCCCCAGTAACTGTCTCCCTGTAATAAATACACACTCCCCAAAAACTGTACGTCCCTGTAATAAATACACACTCCCCGGTAACTGTCTCCCTGTAATAAATACACACTCCCCAGTAACTGTCTATCCCTGTAATAAATACACACTCCCCAGGAACTGTCTCTCTGTAATAAATACACTCTGCCCAGTAACTGTCTATCCCTGTAATAAATACACACTCTGCCCAGTAACTGTCTATCCCTGTAATAAATACACACTCCCCAGTTACTGTCTTCCTGTAATAAATACACTCTGCCCAGTAACAGTCTATCCCTGTAATAAATACACACTCCCCAGTAACTGTCTCCCTGCGATAAATACACACTGCCCAGTAACTGTCAATCCCTGTAATAAATACGCTCTCGCCAGTAACTGTCTCCCTGTAATAAATACACATTCCCCAGGAACTGTCTCCCTGTAATAAATACACATTCCCCAGTAACTGTCTCCCTGTAATAAATACGCTCTCCCCAGTATCTGTGTAGCCCTGTAATAAATACACACTCCCCAGTTACTGACTATCCCTGTAATAAATACACACTCCCCACTAACTGTCTCCCTGTAATAAATACACATTCCCCAGTAACTGTCTCCCTGTAATAAACACACACACCCCAGTAACTGTCTCCCTGTAATAAATGCACTCTGCCCAGTAACAGTCTTTCCCTGTAATAAATACACACTCCCCAGTAACTGTCTCCCTGTAATAAATACACACTGCCCAGTAACTGTCTATCCCTGTAATAAATACACTCTCCCCAGTAACTGTCTCCCTGTAATAAATACACTCTGCCCAGTAACTGTCTATCCCTGTAATAAATACACACTCTGCCCAGTAACTGTCTATCCCTGTAATAAATACACACTCCACAGTAACTGTCTCCCTGTAATAAATACACACTCCCCAGTAACTGTCTCCCTGCGATAAATACACACTCCCCAGTAACTGTCTCCCTGCAATAAATACACACTCCCCAGTAACTGTCTCCCTGTAATAAATACACACTCCCCAGTAACTGTCTCCCTGTAATAAATACACACTCCCCAAAAACTGCACGTCCCTGTAATAAATACACACTCCCCAGTAACTGTCTCCCTGTAATAAATACACACTCCCCAGTAACTGTCTATCCCTGTAATAAATACACACTCCCCAGGAACAGACTCTCTGTAATAAATACACACTGCCCAGTAACTGTCTATCTATGTAATAAATACACACTCTGCCCAGTAACTGTCTATCCCTGTAATAAATACACACTCCACAGTAACTGTCTCCCTGTAATAAATACACACTCCCCAGTAACTGTCTCCCTGCGATAAATACACACTGCCCAGTAACTGTCAATCCCTGTAATAAATACGCTCTCGCCAGTAACTGTCTCACTGTAATAAATACACACTCCCTAGTAACTGTCTGCCTGTAATAAATACACACTCCCCAGTAACTGTCTCCCTGGAATAAATACACACTCCCCAGTAACTGTGTATCCCTGTAATAAATACACATTCCCCAGTAACTGTCTCCCTGTAATAAATACACACTCCCCAGTAACTCTCTCCCTGTAATAAATACACACTCCCCAGTAACTGTCTCCCTGTAATAAATACACACTCCCCAGTAACTGTCTCCCTGTATTAAATACACCCTCCCCAGTAACTGTCTATCCTTGTAATAAATACACACTCCCAAGTATCTGTCCCCTGTAATAAATACACACTCCCCAGTAACTGGCTATCCCTGTAATAAATACACACTCCCCTGTAACTGTGTCCCTGTAATAAATACACACTCCCCGGTAACTGTCTCCCTGTAATAAATACACACTCCCCAGTATCTGTCTCACTGTAATAAATACACACTCCCCAGTAACTGTGTATCCTTGTAATAAATACACACTCCCCAGTAACTGTCTCCCTGTAATAAATTCTCACTCCCCAGTAACTGTCTCCCTGTAATAAATACAACTTCCCCAGTAACTGTCTCCCTGTAATAAATACACATTCCCCACTAACTGTCTCCCTGTAATAAATACACACTCCCCACTAACTGTCTTCTTGTAATAAATACATTCCCCAGTAACTGTCTCCCTGTAATAAATACACATTCCCCATTAACTGTCTCCCTGTAAGAAATACACACTCACAGTAACTGTCTCCCTGTAATAAATATACACTCCCTAGTAACTGTCTCCCTGTAATAAATACACACTCCCCAGTAACTGTCTCCCTGTAATAAATACACACTCCCCAAAAACTGTACGTCCCTGTAATAAATACACACTCCCCGGTAACTGTCTCCCTGTAATAAATACACACTCCCCAGTAACTGTCTACCCCTGTAATAAATGCACACTCCCCAGTAACTGTCTCCCTGTAATAAATACACACTCCCCAGTAACTGTCTCCCTGTAATAAATACACACTCCCCAGTTACTGTCTCCCTGAAATAAATACACTCTGCCCAGTAACAGTCTATCCCTGTAATAAATATACACTCCCCAGTAACTGTCACGCTGTAATAAATACACACTCCCCAAAAACTGTACGTCCCTGTAATAAATACACACTCCCCGGTAACTGTCCCCCTGTAATAAATACACACTCCCCGGTAACTGTCTCCCTGTAATAAATACACACTCCCCAGTAACTGTCTATCCCTGTAATAAATACACATTCCCCAGGAACTGTCTCTCTGTAATAAATACACTCTGCCCTGTAACTGTCTATCCCTGTAATAAATACACACTCTGCCCAGTAACTGTCTATCCCTGTAATAAATACACACTCCCCAGTTACTGTCTCCCTGTAATAAATACACTCTGCCCAGTAACAGTCTATCCCTGTAATAAATACACACTCCCCAGTAACTGTCTCCCTGTAATAAATACACACGCCCCAGTAACTGTCTCCCTGCGATAAATACACACTGCCCAGTAACTGTCAATCCCTGTAATAAATACGCTCTCGCCAGTAACTGTCTCCCTGTAATAAATACACACTCCCTAGTAACTGTCTCCCAGTAATAAATACACACTCCCCAGTAACTGTGTATCCCTGTAATAAATACATACTCCCCAGACACTGTCTCCCTGTAATAAATACACACTCCCCAGTAACTGTCTCCCTGTAATAAATACAGACTCCCCAGTAACTGTCTCCCTGTGCTAAATACACACTCCCCAGTAACTGTCTCCCTGTAATAAATACACACTCCCCAGTTACTGCCTATTCCTGTAATAAATACACACTCCCCAGTAACTGTCTCCCTGTATTAAATACACACTCCCCAGTAACTGTGTATCCCTGTAATAAATACACACTATCCAGACACTGTCTCCCTGTAATAAATACACACTCCCCAGTAACTGTCTCCCTGTAATAAATACACACTCCCCAGTAACTGTCTCCCTGTGCTAAATACACACTCCCCAGTAACTGTCTCCCTGTAATAAATACACACTCCCCAGTAACTCTCCCCCTGTAATAAATACGCACTCCCCAGTAACTGGCTATCCCGGTAATAAATACACACTCCCCAGTAACTGTCTCCCTGTAATAAATACACACTCCCCGGTAACTGTCTCCCTGTAATAAATACATACTCCCCAGTAACTGTCTCCCTGTAATAAATACACACTCCCCAGTAACTGTGTATCCTTGTAATAAATACACACTCCCCAGTAACTGTCTCCCTGTAATAAATTCTCACTCCCCAGTAACTGTCTCCCTGTAATAAATACAACTTCCCCAGTAACTGCCTCCCAGTAATAAATACACACTCCCCAGTAACTGACTCCCTTTAATAAATACACACTCCCCAGTAACTGTCTCCCTGAAATAAATACACATTCCCCAGTAACTGTCTCCCTGTAAGAAATACACACTCCCCAGTAACTGTCTCCCTGTAATAAATATACACTCCCTAGTAACTGTCTCCCTGTAATAAATACACACTCCCCAGGAACTGTCTCCCTGTAATAAATACACTCTGCCCAGTAACAGTCTATCCCTGTAATAAATACACACTCCCCAGTGACACTCCCCCTGTAATAAATACACACTCCCCAGTTACTGCCTATTCCTGTAATAAATACACACTCCCCAGTAACTGTCTCCCTGTAATAAATACACACTCCCCAGACACTGTCTTCCTGCAATAAATACACACTCCCCAGTAACTGTCACCCTGTAATAAATACACACTCCCCAAAAACTGTACGTCCCTGTAATAAATACACACTCCCCGGTAACTGTCTCCCTGTAATAAATACACACTCCCCAGTAACTGTCTATCCGTGTAATAAATACACACTCCCCAGGAACTGTCAATCCCTGTAATAAATACACACTCCCCAGTTACTGTCTCCCTGAAATAAATACACTCTGCCCAGTAACAGTCTATCCCTGTAATAAATATACACTCCCCAGTAACTGTCTCCCTGTAATAAATACACACTCCCCAAAAACTGTACGTCCCTGTAATAAATACACACTCCCCGGTAACTGTCTCCCTGTAACAAATACACCCTCCCCGGTAACTGTCTCCCTGTAATAAATACACACTCCCCAGTAACTGTCTATCCCTGTAATAAATACACACTCCCCAGGAACTGTCTCTCTGTAATAAATACACTCTGCCCAGTAACTGTCTATCCCTGTAATAAAAACACACTCTGCCCAGTAACTGTCTATCCCTGTAATAAATACACACTCCCCAGTTACTGTCTCCCTGTAATAAATACACTCTGCCCAGTAACAGTCTATCCCTGTAATAAATACACACTCCCCAGTAACTGTCTCCCTGCAATAAATACACACTCCCCAGTAACTGTCTCCCTGTAATAAATACACACTCCCCAGTAACTGTCTCCCTGCGATAAATACACACTGCCCAGTAACTGTCAATCCCTGTAATAAATACGCTCTCGCCAGTAACTGTCTCCCTGTAATAAATACACACTCCCTAGTAACTGTCTCCCTGTAATAAATACACACTCCCCAGTAACTGTCTCCCTGTAATAAATACACACTCCCCAGTAACTGTGTATCCCTGTAATAAATACACACTCCCTAGACACTGTCTCCCTGTAATAAATACACACTCCCCAGTAACTGTCTCCCTGTATTAAATACACACTCCCAAGTAACTGTCTCCCTGTAATAAATACACACTCCCCAGTTACTGTCTATTCCTGTAATAAATACGCACTCCCCAGGAACTGTCTCTCTGTAATAAATACACTCTGCCCAGTAACTGTCTATCCCTGTAATAAAAACACACTCTGCCCAGTAACTGTCTATCCCTGTAATAAATACACACTCCCCAGTTACTGTCTCCCTGTAATAAATACACTCTGCCCAGTAACAGTCTATCCCTGTAATAAATACACACTCCCCAGTAACTGTCTCCCTGTAATAAATACACACTCCCCAGTAACTGTCTCCCTGTAATAAATACACACTCCCCAGTAACTGTCTCCCTGCGATAAATACACACTGCCCAGTAACTGTCAATCCCTGTAATAAATACGCTCTCGCCAGTAACTGTCTCCCTGTAATAAATACACACTCCCTAGTAACTGTCTCCCTGTAATAAATACACACTCCCCAGTAACTGTCTCCCTGTAATAAATACACACTCCCCAGTAACTGTGTATCCCTGTAATAAATACACACTCCCTAGACACTGTCTCCCTGTAATAAATACACACTCCCCAGTAACTGTCTCCCTGTATTAAATACACACTCCCCAGTAACCGGCTATCCCTGTAATAAATACACACTCCCCAGTAACTGTCTCCCTGTCATAAATACACACTCCCCGGTAACTGTCTCCCTGTAATAAATACACACTCCCCAGTAACTGTCTCCCTGTAATAAATACACACTCCCCGGTAACTGTCTCCCTGTAATAAATACACACTCCCCAGTAACTGTCTCCCTGTAATAAATACACACTCCCCAGTAACTGTGTATCCTTGTAATAAATCCACACTCCCCAGTAACTGTCTCCCTGTAATAAATTCTCACTCCCCAGTAACTGTCTCCCTGTAATAAATACAACTTCCCCAGTAACTGCCTCCCTGTAATAAATACACACTCCCCAGTAACTGTCTCCCTTTAATAAATACACACTCCCCAGTAACTGTCTCCCTGTATTAAATACACACTCCCCACTAACTGTCTTCTTGTAATAAATACATTCCCCAGTAACTGTCTCCCTGTAATAAATACACATTCCCCAGTAACTGTCTCCCTGTAAGAAATACACACTCCCCAGTAACTGTCTCCCTGTAATAAATATACACTCCCTAGTAACTGTCTCCCTGTAATAAATACACACTCCCCAGTAACTGTCTCCCTGGAATAAATACACACTCCCCAAAAACTGTACATCCCTGTAATAAATACACACTCCCCGGTAACTGTCTCCCTGTAATAAATACACACTCCCCAGTAACTGTCTATCCCTGTAATAAATACACACTCCCCAGGAACTGTCTCCCTGTAATAAATACACTCTGCCCAGTAACAGTCTCTCCCTGTAATAAATACACACTGCCCAGTAACTGTCAATCCCTGTAATAAATACGCTCTCGCCAGTAACTGTCTCCCTGTAATAAATACACACTCCCTAGTAACTGTCTCCCTGCAATAAATACACACTCCCCAGTCACTCTCCCCCTGTAATAAATACACACTCCCCAGTAACTGTGTATCCCTGTAATAAATACACACTCCCCAGTAACTGTCTCCCTGTAATAAATACACACTCCCCGGTAACTGTCTCCCTGTAATAAATACACACTCCCCAGTAACTGTCTCCCTGTAATAAATACACACTCCCCAGTAACTGTCTATCCCTGTAATAAATACACACTCCCCAGTAACTGTCTCCCTGTAATAAATACACACTCCCCAGTAACTGTCTCCCTGTAATAAATACACACTCCCCAGTAACTGTGTATCCTTGTAATAAATACACACTCCCCAGTAACTGTCTCCCTGTAATAAATTCTCACTCCCCAGTAACTGTCTATCCCTGTAATAAATACACACTCCCCAGTAACTGTCTCCCTGTAATAAATACACACTCCCCAGTAACTGTCTCCCTGTATTAAATACACACTCCCCAGTAACTGTCTATCCTTGAAATAAATACACACTCCCCAGTAACTCTCCCCCTGTAATAAATACACACTGCCCAGTAACTGGCTATCCCTGTAATAAATACACACTCCCCAGTAACTGTCTCCCTTTAATAAATACACGCTCCCCGGTAACTGTGTATCCCTGTAATAAATACACACCCCCCAGACACTGTCTCCCAGTAATAAATACACACTCCCCAGTAACTGTCTCCCTGTAATAAATACACACTCCCCAGTAACTGTCTCCCCGTAATAAATACACACTCCCCAGTTACTGTCTATTCCTGTAACAAATACACACTCCCCAGTAACTGTCTCCCTGTAATAAATACACCCTCCCCAGAAACTGTCTATCCTTGTAATAAATACACACTCCCCAGTAACTCTCCCCCTGTAATAAATACACACTCCCCAGTAACTGGCTATCCCTGTAATAAATACACACTCCCCAGTAACTGTCTCCCTGTAATAAATACACACTCCCCAGTAACTGTATATCCCTGTAATAAATACACACTCCCCAGTAACTGTCTCCCTGTAATAAATACACACTCCCCAGTAACTGTCTCCCTGTAAAAAATACACACTCCCCAGTAACTGTGTATCCTTGTAATAAATCCACACTCCCCAGTAACTGTCTCCCTGTAATAAATTCTCACTCCCCAGTAACTGTCTCCCTGTAATAAATACAACTTCCCCAGTAACTGCCTCCCTGTAATAAATACACACTCCCCAGTAACTGTCTCCCTTTAATAAATACACACTCCCCAGTAACTGTCTCCCTGTAATAAATACACACTCCCCACTAACTGTCTTCTTGTAATAAATACATTCCCCAGTAACTGTCTCCCTGTAATAAATACACATTCCCCAGTAACTGTCTCCCTGTAAGAAATACATACTCCCCAGTAACTGTCTCCCTGTAATAAATATACACTCCCTAGTAACTGTCTCCCTGTAATAAATACACACTCCCCAGTAACTGTCTCCCTGGAATAAATACACACTCCCCAAAAACTGTACATCCCTGTAATAAATACACACTCCCCGGTAACTGTCTATCCCTGTAATAAATACACACTCCCCAGGAACTGTCTCTCTGTAATAAATACACTCTGCCCAGTAACTGTCTATCCCTGTAATAAATACACACTCTGCCCAGTAACTGTCTATCCCTGTAATAAATACACACTCCCCAGTTACTGTCTCCCTGTAATAAATACACTCTGCCTAGTAACAGTCTATCCCTGTAATAAATACACACTCCCCAGTAACTGTCTCCCTGTAATAAATACACACTCCCCAGTAACTGTCTCCCTGCGATAAATACACACTGCCCAGTAACTGTCAATCCCTGTAATAAATACGCTCTCGCCAGTAACTGTCTCCCTGTAATAAATACACACTCCCCAGTAACTGTCTCCCTGCAATAAATACACACTCCCCAGTCACTCTCCCCCTGTAATAAATACACACTCCCAAGTAACTGTGTATCCCTGTAATAAATACACACTCCCCAGTAACTGTCTCCCTGTAATAAATACACACTCCCCAGTAACTGTCTCCCTGTAATAAATACACACTCCACAGTAACTGTCTCCCTGTAATAAATACACACTCCCCAGTAACTGTCTATCCCTGTAATAATTACACACTCCCCAGTAACTGTCTCCCTGTAATAAATACACACTCCCCAGTAACTGTCTCGCTGTAATAAATACACACTCCCCAGTAACTGTGTATCCTTGTAATAAATACACACTCCCCAGTAACTGTCTCCCTGTAATAAATTCTCACTCCCCAGTAACTGTCTATCCCTGTAATAAATACACACTCCCCAGTAACTGTCTCCCTGTAATAAATACACACTCCCCAGTAACTGTGTATCCTTGTAATAAATCCACACTCCCCAGTAACTGTCTCCCTGTAATAAATACACACTCCCCAGTAACTGTCTATCCCTGTAATAAATACACACTCCCCAGGAACTGTCTCCCTGTAATAAATACACTCTGCCCAGTAACAGTCTATCCCTGTAATAAATACACACTGCGCAGTAACTGTCAATCCCTGTAATAAATACGCTCTCGCCAGTAACTGTCTCCCTGTAATAAATACACACTCCCTAGTAACTGTCTCCCTGCAATAAATACACACTCCTCAGTCACTCTCCCCCTGCAATAAATACACACTCCCCAGTAACTGTGTATCCCTGTAATAAATACACACTCCCCAGTAACTGTCTCCCTGTAATAAATACACACTCCCTGGTAACTATCTCCCTGTAATAAATACACACTCCCCAGTAACTGTCTCCCTGTAATAAATACACACTCCCCAGTAACTGTCTATCCCTGTAATAAATACACACTCCCCAGTAACTGTCTCCCTGTAATAAATACACACTCCCCAGTAACTGTCTCCCTGTAATAAATACACACTCCCCAGTAACTGTGTATCCTTGTAATAAATACACACTCCCCAGTAACTGTCTCCCTGTGATAAATTCTCACTCCCCAGTAACTGTCTATCCCTGTAATAAATACGCTCTCGCCAGTAACTGTCTCCCTGTAATAAATACACACTCCCTAGTAACTGTCTCCCTGCAATAAATATACACTCCCCAGTCACTCTCCCCCTGCAATAAATACACACTCCCCAGTAACTGTGTATCCCTGTAATAAATACACACTCCCCAGTAACTGTCTCCCTGTAATAAATACACACTCCCCGGTAACTGTCTCCCTGTAATAAATACACACTCCACAGTAACTGTCTCCCTGTAATAAATACACACTCCCCAGTAACTGTCTATCCCTGTAATAAATACACACTCCCCAGTAACTGTCTCCCTGTAATAAATACACACTCCCCAGTAACTGTCTCCCTGTAATAAATACACACTCCCCAGTAACTGTGTATCCTTGTAATAAATACACACTCCCCAGTAACTGTCTCCCTGTAATAAATACACACTCCCCAGTAACTGTCTCCCTGTATTAAATACACACTCCCCAGTAACTGTCTATCCTTGAAATAAATACACACTCCCCAGTAACTGTCCCCCTGTAAAAAATACACACTGCCCAGTAACTGGCTATCCCTGTAATAAATACACACTCCCCAGTAACTGTCTCCCTGTAATAAATACACACTCCCTGGTAACTGTGTATCCCTGTAATAAATACACACTCCCCAGACACTGTCTCCCAGTAATAAATACACACTCCCCAGTAACTGTCTCCCTGTAATAAATACACACTCCCCAGTAACTGTCTCCCGGTAATAAATACACACTCCCCAGTTACTGTCTATTCCTGCAACAAATACACACTCCCCAGTAACTGTCTCCCTGTAATAAATACACCCTCCCCAGAAACTGTCTATCCTTGTAATAAAGACACACTCCCCAGTAACTCTCCCCCTGTAATAAATACACACTCCCCAGTAACTGGCTATCCCTGTAATAAATACACACACCCCAGTAACTGTCTCCCTGTAATAAATACACACTCCCCAGTAACTGTATATCCCTGTAATAAATACACACTCCCCAGTAACTGTCTCCCTGTAATAAATACACACTCCCCAGTAACTGTCTCCCTGTAATAAATACACACTCCCCAGTAACTGTGTATCCTTGTAATAAATCCACACTCCCCAGTAACTGTCTCCCTGTAATAAATTCTCACTCCCCAGTAACTGTCTCCCTGTAATAAATACAACTTCCCCAGTAACTGCCTCCCTGTAATAAATACACACTCCCCAGTAACTGTCTCCCTTTAATAAATACACACTCCCCAGTAACTGTCTCCCTGTAATAAATACACACTCCCCAGTAACTGTCTCCCTGTAATAAATACACACTCCCCACTAACTGTCTTCTTGTAATAAATACATTCCCCAGTAACTGTCTCCCTGTAATAAATACACCCTCCCCAGAAACTGTCTATCCTTGTAATAAATACACACTCCCCAGTAACTCTCCCCCTGTAATAAATACACACTCCCCAGTAACTGGCTATCCCTGTAATAAATACACACTCCCCAGTAACTGTCTCCCTGTAATAAATACACACTCCCCAGTAACTGTATATCCCTGTAATAAATACACACTCCCCAGTAACTGTCTCCCTGTAATAAATACACACTCCCCAGTAACTGTCTCCCTGTAATAAATACACACTCCCCAGTAACTGTGTATCCTTGTAATAAATCCACACTCCCCAGTAACTGTCTCCCTGTAATAAATTCTCACTCCCCAGTAACTGTCTCCCTGTAATAAATACAACTTCCCCAGTAACTGCCTCCCTGTAATAAATACACACTCCCCAGTAACTGTCTCCCTTTAATAAATACACACTCCCCAGTGACTGTCTCCCTGTAATAAATACACACTCCCCACTAACTGTCTTCTTGTAATAAATACATTCCCCAGTAACTGTCTCCCTGTAATAAATACACATTCCCCAGTAACTGTCTCCCTGTAAGAAATACACACTCCCCAGTAACTGTCTCCCTGTAATAAATATACACTCCCTAGTAACTGTCTCCCTGTAATAAATACACACTCCCCAGTAACTGTCTCCCTGGAATAAATACACACTCCCCAAAAACTGTACATCCCTGTAATAAATACACACTCCCCGGTAACTGTCTATCCCTGTAATAAATACACACTCCCCAGGAACTGTCTCTCTGTAATAAATACACTCTGCCCAGTAACTGTCTTTCCCTGTAATAAATACACACTCTGCCCAGTAACTGTCTATCCCTGTAATAAATACACACTCCCCAGTTACTGTCTCCCTGTAATAAATACACTCTGCCTAGTAACAGTCTATCCCTGTAATAAATACACACTCCCCAGTAACTGTCTCCCTGTAATAAATACACACTCCCCAGTAACTGTCTCCCTGCGATAAATACACACTGCCCAGTAACTGTCAATCCCTGTAATAAATACGCTCTCGCCAGTAACTGTCTCCCTGTAATAAATACACACTCCCCAGTAACTGTCTCCCTGCAATAAATACACACTCCCCAGTCACTCTCCCCCTGTAATAAATACACACTCCCAAGTAACTGTGTATCCCTGTAATAAATACACACTCCCCAGTAACTGTCTCCCTGTAATAAATACACACTCCCCAGTAACTGTCTCCCTGTAATAAATACACACTCCCCAGTAACTGTCTCCCTGTAATAAATACACACTCCCCAGTAACTGTCTATCCCTGTAATAATTACACACTCCCCAGTCACTGTCTCCCTGTAATAAATACACACTCCCCAGTAACTGTCTCCCTGTAATAAATACACACTCCCCAGTAACTGTGTATCCTTGTAATAAATACACACTCCCCAGTAACTGTCTCCCTGTAAAAAATTCTCACTCCCCAGTAACTGTCTATCCCTGTAATAAATACACACTCCCCAGTAACTGTCTCCCTGTAATAAATACACACTCCCCAGTAAATGTCTCCCTGTATTAAATACACCATCCCCAGTAACTGTCTATCCTTGAAATAAATACACACTCCCCAGTAACTCTCCCCCTGTAATAAATACACACTGCCCGGTAACTGTCTCCCTGTAATAAATACACACTCCCCAGTAACTGTCTCCCTGTAATAAATACACACTCCCCAGTAACTGTCTATCCGTGTAATAAATACACACTCCCCAGTAACAGTCTCCCTGTAATAAATACACACTCCCCGGTAACTGTCTCCCTGTAATAAATACACACTCCCCAGTAACTGTCTCCCTGTAATAAATACACACTCCCCAGTAACTGTCTATCCCTGTAATAAATACACACTCCCCAGTAACTGTCTCCCTGTAATAAATACACACTCCCCAGTAACTGTCTCCCTGTAATAAATACACACTCCCCAGTAACTGTGTATCCTTGTAATAAATACACACTCCCCAGTAACTGTCTCCCTGTAATAAATTCTCACTCCCCAGTAACTGTCTATCCCTGTAATAAATACACACTCCCCAGTAACTGTCTCCCTGTAATAAATACACACTCCCCAGTAACTGTCTCCCTGTATTAAATACACACTCCCCAGTAACTGTCTATCCTTGAAATAAATACACACTCCCCAGTAACTCTCCCCCTGTAATAAATACACACTGCCCAGTAACTGGCTATCCCTGTAATAAATACACACTCCCCAGTAACTGTCTCCCTTTAATAAATACACGCTCCCCGGTAACTGTGTATCCCTGTAATAAATACACACCCCCCAGACACTGTCTCCCAGTAATAAATACACACTCCCCAGTAACTGTCTCCCTGTAATAAATACACACTCCCCAGTAACTGTCTCCCCGTAATAAATACACACTCCCCAGTTACTGTCTATTCCTGTAACAAATACACACTCCCCAGTAACTGTCTCCCTGTAATAAATACACCCTCCCCAGAAACTGTCTATCCTTGTAATAAATACACACTCCCCAGTAACTCTCCCCCTGTAATAAATACACACTCCCCAGTAACTGGCTATCCCTGTAATAAATACACACTCCCCAGTAACTGTCTCCCTGTAATAAATACACACTCCCCAGTAACTGTATATCCCTGTAATAAATACACACTCCCCAGTAACTGTCTCCCTGTAATAAATACACACTCCCCAGTAACTGTCTCCCTGTAAAAAATACACACTCCCCAGTAACTGTGTATCCTTGTAATAAATCCACACTCCCCAGTAACTGTCTCCCTGTAATAAATTCTCACTCCCCAGTAACTGTCTCCCTGTAATAAATACAACTTCCCCAGTAACTGCCTCCCTGTAATAAATACACACTCCCCAGTAACTGTCTCCCTTTAATAAATACACACTCCCCAGTAACTGTCTCCCTGTAATAAATACACACTCCCCACTAACTGTCTTCTTGTAATAAATACATTCCCCAGTAACTGTCTCCCTGTAATAAATACACATTCCCCAGTAACTGTCTCCCTGTAAGAAATACATACTCCCCAGTAACTGTCTCCCTGTAATAAATATACACTCCCTAGTAACTGTCTCCCTGTAATAAATACACACTCCCCAGTAACTGTCTCCCTGGAATAAATACACACTCCCCAAAAACTGTACATCCCTGTAATAAATACACACTCCCCGGTAACTGTCTATCCCTGTAATAAATACACACTCCCCAGGAACTGTCTCTCTGTAATAAATACACTCTGCCCAGTAACTGTCTATCCCTGTAATAAATACACACTCTGCCCAGTAACTGTCTATCCCTGTAATAAATACACACTCCCCAGTTACTGTCTCCCTGTAATAAATACACTCTGCCTAGTAACAGTCTATCCCTGTAATAAATACACACTCCCCAGTAACTGTCTCCCTGTAATAAATACACACTCCCCAGTAACTGTCTCCCTGCGATAAATACACACTGCCCAGTAACTGTCAATCCCTGTAATAAATACGCTCTCGCCAGTAACTGTCTCCCTGTAATAAATACACACTCCCCAGTAACTGTCTCCCTGCAATAAATACACACTCCCCAGTCACTCTCCCCCTGTAATAAATACACACTCCCAAGTAACTGTGTATCCCTGTAATAAATACACACTCCCCAGTAACTGTCTCCCTGTAATAAATACACACTCCCCAGTAACTGTCTCCCTGTAATAAATACACACTCCACAGTAACTGTCTCCCTGTAATAAATACACACTCCCCAGTAACTGTCTATCCCTGTAATAATTACACACTCCCCAGTAACTGTCTCCCTGTAATAAATACACACTCCCCAGTAACTGTCTCGCTGTAATAAATACACACTCCCCAGTAACTGTGTATCCTTGTAATAAATACACACTCCCCAGTAACTGTCTCCCTGTAATAAATTCTCACTCCCCAGTAACTGTCTATCCCTGTAATAAATACACACTCCCCAGTAACTGTCTCCCTGTAATAAATACACACTCCCCAGTAACTGTGTATCCTTGTAATAAATCCACACTCCCCAGTAACTGTCTCCCTGTAATAAATACACACTCCCCAGTAACTGTCTATCCCTGTAATAAATACACACTCCCCAGGAACTGTCTCCCTGTAATAAATACACTCTGCCCAGTAACAGTCTATCCCTGTAATAAATACACACTGCGCAGTAACTGTCAATCCCTGTAATAAATACGCTCTCGCCAGTAACTGTCTCCCTGTAATAAATACACACTCCCTAGTAACTGTCTCCCTGCAATAAATACACACTCCTCAGTCACTCTCCCCCTGCAATAAATACACACTCCCCAGTAACTGTGTATCCCTGTAATAAATACACACTCCCCAGTAACTGTCTCCCTGTAATAAATACACACTCCCTGGTAACTATCTCCCTGTAATAAATACACACTCCCCAGTAACTGTCTCCCTGTAATAAATACACACTCCCCAGTAACTGTCTATCCCTGTAATAAATACACACTCCCCAGTAACTGTCTCCCTGTAATAAATACACACTCCCCAGTAACTGTCTCCCTGTAATAAATACACACTCCCCAGTAACTGTGTATCCTTGTAATAAATACACACTCCCCAGTAACTGTCTCCCTGTGATAAATTCTCACTCCCCAGTAACTGTCTATCCCTGTAATAAATACGCTCTCGCCAGTAACTGTCTCCCTGTAATAAATACACACTCCCTAGTAACTGTCTCCCTGCAATAAATATACACTCCCCAGTCACTCTCCCCCTGCAATAAATACACACTCCCCAGTAACTGTGTATCCCTGTAATAAATACACACTCCCCAGTAACTGTCTCCCTGTAATAAATACACACTCCCCGGTAACTGTCTCCCTGTAATAAATACACACTCCACAGTAACTGTCTCCCTGTAATAAATACACACTCCCCAGTAACTGTCTATCCCTGTAATAAATACACACTCCCCAGTAACTGTCTCCCTGTAATAAATACACACTCCCCAGTAACTGTCTCCCTGTAATAAATACACACTCCCCAGTAACTGTGTATCCTTGTAATAAATACACACTCCCCAGTAACTGTCTCCCTGTAATAAATACACACTCCCCAGTAACTGTCTCCCTGTATTAAATACACACTCCCCAGTAACTGTCTATCCTTGAAATAAATACACACTCCCCAGTAACTGTCCCCCTGTAAAAAATACACACTGCCCAGTAACTGGCTATCCCTGTAATAAATACACACTCCCCAGTAACTGTCTCCCTGTAATAAATACACACTCCCTGGTAACTGTGTATCCCTGTAATAAATACACACTCCCCAGACACTGTCTCCCAGTAATAAATACACACTCCCCAGTAACTGTCTCCCTGTAATAAATACACACTCCCCAGTAACTGTCTCCCGGTAATAAATACACACTCCCCAGTTACTGTCTATTCCTGCAACAAATACACACTCCCCAGTAACTGTCTCCCTGTAATAAATACACCCTCCCCAGAAACTGTCTATCCTTGTAATAAAGACACACTCCCCAGTAACTCTCCCCCTGTAATAAATACACACTCCCCAGTAACTGGCTATCCCTGTAATAAATACACACACCCCAGTAACTGTCTCCCTGTAATAAATACACACTCCCCAGTAACTGTATATCCCTGTAATAAATACACACTCCCCAGTAACTGTCTCCCTGTAATAAATACACACTCCCCAGTAACTGTCTCCCTGTAATAAATACACACTCCCCAGTAACTGTGTATCCTTGTAATAAATCCACACTCCCCAGTAACTGTCTCCCTGTAATAAATTCTCACTCCCCAGTAACTGTCTCCCTGTAATAAATACAACTTCCCCAGTAACTGCCTCCCTGTAATAAATACACACTCCCCAGTAACTGTCTCCCTTTAATAAATACACACTCCCCAGTAACTGTCTCCCTGTAATAAATACACACTCCCCAGTAACTGTCTCCCTGTAATAAATACACACTCCCCACTAACTGTCTTCTTGTAATAAATACATTCCCCAGTAACTGTCTCCCTGTAATAAATACACCCTCCCCAGAAACTGTCTATCCTTGTAATAAATACACACTCCCCAGTAACTCTCCCCCTGTAATAAATACACACTCCCCAGTAACTGGCTATCCCTGTAATAAATACACACTCCCCAGTAACTGTCTCCCTGTAATAAATACACACTCCCCAGTAACTGTATATCCCTGTAATAAATACACACTCCCCAGTAACTGTCTCCCTGTAATAAATACACACTCCCCAGTAACTGTCTCCCTGTAATAAATACACACTCCCCAGTAACTGTGTATCCTTGTAATAAATCCACACTCCCCAGTAACTGTCTCCCTGTAATAAATTCTCACTCCCCAGTAACTGTCTCCCTGTAATAAATACAACTTCCCCAGTAACTGCCTCCCTGTAATAAATACACACTCCCCAGTAACTGTCTCCCTTTAATAAATACACACTCCCCAGTGACTGTCTCCCTGTAATAAATACACACTCCCCACTAACTGTCTTCTTGTAATAAATACATTCCCCAGTAACTGTCTCCCTGTAATAAATACACATTCCCCAGTAACTGTCTCCCTGTAAGAAATACACACTCCCCAGTAACTGTCTCCCTGTAATAAATATACACTCCCTAGTAACTGTCTCCCTGTAATAAATACACACTCCCCAGTAACTGTCTCCCTGGAATAAATACACACTCCCCAAAAACTGTACATCCCTGTAATAAATACACACTCCCCGGTAACTGTCTATCCCTGTAATAAATACACACTCCCCAGGAACTGTCTCTCTGTAATAAATACACTCTGCCCAGTAACTGTCTTTCCCTGTAATAAATACACACTCTGCCCAGTAACTGTCTATCCCTGTAATAAATACACACTCCCCAGTTACTGTCTCCCTGTAATAAATACACTCTGCCTAGTAACAGTCTATCCCTGTAATAAATACACACTCCCCAGTAACTGTCTCCCTGTAATAAATACACACTCCCCAGTAACTGTCTCCCTGCGATAAATACACACTGCCCAGTAACTGTCAATCCCTGTAATAAATACGCTCTCGCCAGTAACTGTCTCCCTGTAATAAATACACACTCCCCAGTAACTGTCTCCCTGCAATAAATACACACTCCCCAGTCACTCTCCCCCTGTAATAAATACACACTCCCAAGTAACTGTGTATCCCTGTAATAAATACACACTCCCCAGTAACTGTCTCCCTGTAATAAATACACACTCCCCAGTAACTGTCTCCCTGTAATAAATACACACTCCCCAGTAACTGTCTCCCTGTAATAAATACACACTCCCCAGTAACTGTCTATCCCTGTAATAATTACACACTCCCCAGTCACTGTCTCCCTGTAATAAATACACACTCCCCAGTA
Source organism: Heterodontus francisci (assembly GCF_036365525.1). Taxonomy (NCBI): domain Eukaryota; kingdom Metazoa; phylum Chordata; class Chondrichthyes; order Heterodontiformes; family Heterodontidae; genus Heterodontus; species Heterodontus francisci. Next base: position 25,565,054 of record NC_090375.1, read on the forward strand.
ACTGTCTCCCTGTAATAAATACACACTCCCCAGTAACTGTGTATCCTTGTAATAAATACACACTCCCCAGTAACTGTCTCCCTGTAAAAAATTCTCACTCCCCAGTAACTGTCTATCCCTGTAATAAATACACACTCCCCAGTAACTGTCTCCCTGTAATAAATACACACTCCCCAGTAAATGTCTCCCTGTATTAAATACACCATCCCCAGTAACTGTCTATCCTTGAAATAAATACACACTCCCCAGTAACTCTCCCCCTGTAATAAATACACACTGCCCGGTAACTGTCTCCCTGTAATAAATACACACTCCCCAGTAACTGTCTCCCTGTAATAAATACACACTCCCCAGTAACTGTCTATCCGTGTAATAAATACACACTCCCCAGTAACAGTCTCCCTGTAATAAATACACACTCCCCAGTAACTGTCTCCCTGTAATAAATACACACTCCCCAGTAACTGTGTATCCTTGTAATAAATCCACACTCCCCAGTAACTGTCTCCCTGTAATAAATACACACTCCCCAGTAACTGTCTATCCATGTTATAAATACACACTCCCCAGGAACTGTCTCCCTGTAATAAATACACTCTGCCCAGTAACAGTCTATCCCTGTAATAAATACACACTGCCCAGTAACTGTCAATCCCTGTAATAAATACGCTCTCGCCAGTAACTGTCTCCCTGTAATAAATACACACTCCCTAGTAACTGTCTCCCTGCAATAAATACACACTCCCCAGTCACTCTCCCCCTGCAATAAATACACACTCCCCAGTAACTGTGTATCCCTGTAATAAATACACACTCCCCAGTAACTGTCTCCCTGTAATAAATACACACTCCCCAGTAACTGTCTATCCCTGTAATAAATACACACTCCCCAGTAACTGTCTCCCTGTAATAAATACACACTCCCCAGTAACTGTCTCCCTGTAATAAATACACACTCCCCAGTAACTGTGTATCCTTGTAATAAATACACACTCCCCAGTAACTGTCTCCCTGTGATAAATTCTCACTCCCCAGTAACTGTCTATCCCTGTAATAAATACGCTCTCGCCAGTAACTGTCTCCCTGTAATAAATACACACTCCCTAGTAACTGTCTCCCTGCAATAAATACACACTCCCCAGTCACTCTCCCCCTGCAATAAATACACACTCCCCAGTAACTGTGTATCCCTGTAATAAATACACACTCCCCAGTAACTGTCTCCCTGTAATAAATACACACTCCCCGGTATCTGTCTCCCTGTAATAAATACACACTCCCCAGTAACTGTCTCCCTGTAATAAATACACACTCCCCAGTAACTGTCTATCCCTGTAATAAATACACACTCCCCAGTAACTGTCTCCCTGTAATAAATACACACTCCCCAGTAACTGTCTCCCTGTAATAAATACACACTCCCCAGTAACTGTGTATCCTTGTAATAAATACACACTCCCCAGTAACTGTCTCCCTGTAATAAATACACACTCCCCAGTAACTGTCTCCCTGTATTAAATACACACTCCGCAGTAACTGTCTATCCTTGAAATAAATACACACTCCCCAGTAACTCTCCCCCTGTAATAAATACACACTGCCCAGTAACTGGCTATCCCTGTAATAAATACACACTCCCCAGTAACTGTCTCCCTGTAATAAATACACACTCCCTGGTAACTGTGTATCCCTGTAATAAATACACACTCCCCAGACACTGTCTCCCAGTAATAAATACACACTCCACAGTAACTGTCTCCCTGTAATAAATACACACTCCCCAGTAACTCTCCCCCTGTAATAAATACACACTCCCCAGTAACTGGCTATCCCTGTAATAAATACACACTCCCCAGAAACTGTCTCCCTGTAATAAATACACACTCCCCAGTAACTGTATATCCCTGTAATAAATACACACTCCCCAGTAACTGTCTCCCTGTAATAAATACACACTCCCCAGTAACTGTCTCCCTGTAATAAATACACACTCCCCAGTAACTGTGTATCCTTGTAATAAATCCACACACCCCAGTAACTGTCGCCCTGTAATAAATTCTCACTCCCCAGTAACTGTCTCCCTGTAATAAATACAACTTCCCCAGTAACTGCCTCCCTGTAATAAATACACACTCCCCAGTAACTGTCTCCCTTTAATAAATACACACTCCCCAGTAACTGTCTCCCTGTAATAAATACACACTCCCCACTAACTGTCTTCTTGTAATAAATACATTCCCCAGTAACTGTCTCCCTGTAATAAATACACATTCCCCAGTAACTGTCTCCCTGTAAGAAATACACACTCCCCAGTAACTGTCTCCCTGTAATAAATATACACTCCCTAGTAACTGTCTCCCTGTAATAAATACACACTCCCCAGTAACTGTCTCCCTGTAATAAATACACACTCCCCAAAAACTGTACATCCCTGTAATAAATACACACTCCCCGGTAACTGTCTATCCCTGTAATAAATACACACTCCCCAGGAACTGTCTCTCTGTAATAAATACACTCTGCCCAGTAACTGTCTATCCCTGTAATAAATACACACTCTGCCCAGTAACTGTCTATCCCTGTAATAAATACACACTCCCCAGTTACTGTCTCCCTGTAATAAATACACTCTGCCTAGTAACAGTCTATCCCTGTAATAAATACACACTCCCCAGTAACTGTCTCCCTGTAATAAATACACACTCCCCAGTAACTGTCTCCCTGCGATAAATACACACTGCCCAGTAACTGTCAATCCCTGTAATAAATACGCTCTCGCCAGTAACTGTCTCCCTGTAATAAATACACAATCCCCAGTAACTGTCTCCCTGCAATAAATACACACTCCCCAGTCACTCTCCCCCTGTAATAAATACACACTCCCCAGTAACTGTGTATCCATGTAATAAATACACACTCCCCAGTAACTGTCTCCCTGTAATAAATACACACTCCCCAGTAACTGTCTCCCTGTAATAAATACACACTCCCCAGTAACTGTCTCCCTGTAATAAATACACACTCCCCAGTAACTGTCTATCCCTGTAATAATTACACACTCCCCAGTAACTGTCTCCCTGTAATAAATACACACTCCCCAGTAACTGTCTCCCAGTAATAAATACACACTCGCCAGTAACTGTGTATCCTTGTAATAAATACACACTCCCCAGTAACTGTCTCCCTGTAATAAATTCTCACTCCCCAGTAACTGTCTATCCCTGTAATAAATACACACTCCCCAGTAACTGTCTCCCTGTAATAAATACACACTCCCCAGTAAATGTCTCCCTGTATTAAATACACCATCCCCAGTAACTGTCTATCCTTGAAATAAATACACACTCCCCAGTAACTCTCCCCCTGTAATAAATACACACTGCCCAGTAACTGGCTATCCCTGTAATAAATACACACTCCCCAGTAACTGTCTCCCTGTAATAAATACACACTCCCCGGTAACTGTCTCCCTGTAATAAATACACACTCCCCAGTAACTGTCTCCCTGTAATAAATACACACTCCCCAGTAACTGTCTATCCGTGTAATAAATACACACTCCCCAGTAACAGTCTCCCTGTAATAAATACACACTCCCCAGTAACTGTCTCCCTGTAATAAATACACACTCCCCAGTAACTGTGTATCCTTGTAATAAATCCACACTCCCCAGTAACTGTCTCCCTGTAATAAATTCTCACTCCCCAGTAACTGTCTCCCTGTAATAAATACAACTTCCCCAGTAACTGCCTCCCTGTAATAAATACACACTCCCCAGTAACTGTCTCCCTTTAATAAATACACACTCCCCAGTAACTGTCTCCCTGTAATAAATACACACTCCCCACTAACTGTCTTCTTGTAATAAATACACACTCCCCAGTAACTGTCTCCCTGTAATAAATACACACTCCCCAGTAACTGTCTATCCGTGTAATAAATACACACTCCCCAGTAACAGTCTCCCTGTAATAAATACACACTCCCCAGTAACTGTCTCCCTGTAATAAATACACACTCCCCAGTAACTGTCTCCCTGTAATAAATACACACTCCCCAGTAACTGTCTATCCGTGTAATAAATACACACTCCCCAGTAACAGTCTCCCTGTAATAAATACACACTCCCCAGTAACTGTCTCCCTGTAATAAATGCACACTCCCCAGTAACTGTGTATCCTTGTAATAAATACACACTCCCCAGTAACTGTCTCCCTGTAATAAAATCTCACTCCCCAGAATCTGCCTATCCCTGTAATAAATACGCACTCCCCAGTAACTGTCTCCATGTAATAAATACACACTCCCCAGTAACTGTCTCCCTGTTATAAATACACACTCCCCAGTAACTGTCTCCCTGTTATAAATACACACTCCCCAGTAACTGTCTCCCTTTAATAAATACACAGTCCCCAGTAACTGTCTCCCTGTAATAAATACACATTCCCCAGTAACTGTCTCCCTGTAATAAATACACATTCCCCAGTAACTGTCTATCCCTGTAATAAATACACATTCCCCAGTAACTGTCTCCCTGTAATAAATACACATTCCCCAGTAACTGTCTATCCCTGTAATAAATACACACTCCCCAGTAACTGTCTCCCTGTAATAAATACACACTCCCCAGTAACTGTCTCCCTGTAATAAATACACACTCCCCAGTAACAGTGTATCCTTGTCATAAATACACACTCCCCAGTAACTGTCTCCCTGTAATAAATTCTCACTCCCCAGTAACTGTCTATCCCTGTAATAAATAAACACTCCCCAGTAACTGTCTCCCTGTAATAAATACACACTCCCCAGTAACTGTCTCCCTTTAATAAATACACACTCCCCAGTAACTGTCTCCCTGTAATAAATAAACACTCCCCACTAACTGTCTTCTTGTAATAAATACAGTCCCCACTAACTGCCTCCCTGTAATAAATACACATTCTACACTAACTGTCTCCCTGTAATAAATACACATTCCCCAGTAACTGTCTCCCTGTAATAAATACACCCTCCCCAGTAACTGTCTCCCTGTAATAAATACACAGTCCCCAGTAACTGTCTCCCTGTAATAAATACACAATCCCCAGTTACTGTCTATTCGTGTAATAAATACACACTCCCCAGTAACTGTCTCCCTGTAATAAATACACACTCCCCAGTAACTGTCTCCCTGTAATAAATACACACTCCCCAAAAACTGTACGTCCCTGTAATAAATACACACTCCCTGGTAACTGTCTATCCCTGTAATAAATACACACTCCCCAGGAACTGTCTCTCTGAAATAAATACACTCTGCCCAGTAACTGTCTATCCCTGTAATAAATACACACTCTGCCCAGTAACTGTCTATCCCTGTAATAAATACACACTCCCCAGTTACTGTCTCCCTGTAATAAATACACTCTGCCTAGTAACAGTCTATCCATGCAATAAATACACACTCCCCAGTAACTGTCTCCCTGTAATAAATACACACTCCCCAGTATCTGTCTCCCTGCGATAAATACACACTGCCCAGTAACTGTCAATCCCTGTAATAAATACGCTCTCGCCAGTAACTGTCTCCCTGTAATAAATACACACTCCCCAGTAACTGTCTCCCTGCAATAAATACACACTCCCCAGTCACTCTCCCCCTGCAATAAATACACACTCCCCAGTAACTGTGTATCCCTGTAATAAATACACACTCCCCAGTAACTGTCTCCCTGTAATAAATACACACTCCCCGGTAACTGTCCCCCTGTAAAAAATACACACTCCCCAGTAACTGTCTCCCTGCAATAAAGACACACTCCCCAGTAACTGTCTATCCCTGTAATAATTACACACTCACCAGTAACTGTCTCCCTGTAATAAATACACACTCCCCAGTAACTGTCTCCCTGTAATAAATACACACTCCCCAGTAACTGTGTATCCTTGTAATAAATACACACTCCCCAGTAACAGTCTCCCTGTAATAAATTCTCACTCCCCAGTAACTGTCTATCCCTGTAATAAATACACACTCCCCAGTAACTGTCTCCCTGTAATAAATACACACTCCCCAGTAAATGTCTCCCTGTATTAAATACACCATCCCCAGTAACTGTCTACCCTTGAAATAAATACACACTCCCCAGTAACTCTCCCCCTGTAATAAATACACACTGCCCAGTAACTGGCTATCCCTGTAATAAATACACACTCCCCAGTAACTGTCTCCCTGTAATAAATACACACTCCCCGGTAACTGTGTATCCCTGTAATAAATACACACTCCCCAGACACTGTCTCCCTGTAATAAATACACACTCCCCAGTAACTGTCTCCCTGTAATAAATACACACTCCCCAGTAACTGTCTCCCCGTAATAAATACACACTCCCCAGTTACTGTCTATTCCTGTAACAAATACACACTCCCCAGTAACTGTCTCCCTGTAATAAATACACCCTCCCCAGAAACTGTCTATCCTTGTAATAAATACACACTCCCCAGTAACTCTCCCCCTGTAATACATACACACTCCCCAGTAACTGGCTATCCCTGTAATAAATACACACTCCCCGGTAACTGTCTCCCTGTAATAAATACACACTCCCCAGTAACTGTCTCCCTGTAATAAATACACACTCCCCAGTAACTGTCTATCCGTGTAATAAATACACACTCCCCAGTAACAGTCTCCCTGTAATAAATACACACTCCCCAGTAACTGTCTCCCTGTAATAAATACACACTCCCCAGTAACTGTGTATCCTTGTAATAAATACACACTCCCCAGTAACTGTCTCCCTGTAATAAAATCTCACTCCCCAGAATCTGCCTATCCCTGTAATAAATACACACTCCCCAGTAACTGTCTCCCTGTAATAAATACACACTAACCAGTAACTGTCTCCCTGTTATAAATACACACTCCCCAGTAACTGTCTCCCTGTTATAAATACACACTCCCCAGTAACTGTCTCCCTTTAATAAATACACACTCCCCAGTAACTGTCTCCCTGTAATAAATACACAGTCCCCAGTAACTGACTCCCTGTAATAAATACACATTCCCCAGTAACTGCCTCCCTGTAAGAAATACACACTCCCCAGTAACTGTCTCCCTGTAATAAATACACACTCCCCAGTAACTGTCTCCCTGCGATAAATACACACTGCCCAGTAACTGTCAATCCCTGTAATAAATACGCTCTCGCCAGTAACTGTCTCCCTGTAATAAATACACACTCCCCAGTCACTGTCTCCCTGCAATAAATACACACTCCCCAGTCACTCTCCCCCTGTAATAAATACACACTCCCCAGTAACTGTGTATCCCTGTAATAAATACACACTCCCCAGTAACTGTCTCCCTGTAATAAATACACAATCCCCGGTAACTGTCCCCCTGTAATAAATACACACTCCCCAGTAACTGTCTCCCTGTAATAAATACACACTCCCCAGTAACTGTCTATCCCTGTAATAATTACACACTCACCAGTAACTGTCTCCCTGTAATAAATACACACTCCCCAGTAACTGTGTATCCTTGTAATAAATACACACTCCCCAGTAACTGTCTCCCTGTAATAAATTCTCACTCCCCAGTAACTGTCTATCCCTGTAATAAATACACACTCCCCAGTAACTGTCTCCCTGTAATAAATACACACTCCCCAGTAAATGTCTCCCTGTATTAAATACACCATCCCCAGTAACTGTCTACCCTTGAAAGAAATACACACTCCCCAGTAACTGTCTCCCTGTAATAAATACACACTGCCCAGTAACTGGCTATCCCTGTAATAAATACACACTCCCCAGTAACTGTCTCCCTGTAATAAATACACACTCCCCGGTAACTGTGTATCCCTGTAAAAAATACACACTCCCCAGACACTGTCTCCCTGTAATAAATACACACTCCCCAGTAACTGTCTCCCTGTAATAAATACACACTCCCCAGTAACTGTCTCCCTTTAATAAATACACACTCCCCAGTAACTGTCTCCCTGCAATAAATACACCCTCCCCAGAAACTGTCTATCCTTGTAATAAATACACACTCCCCAGTAACTCTCCCCCTGTAATAAATACACACTCCCCAGTAACTGGCTATCCCTGTAATAAATACACACTCCCCAGTAACTGTCTCCCTGTAATAAATACACACTCCCCAGTAACTGTCTCCCTGTAATAAATACACACTCCCCGGTAACTGTCTCCCTGTAATAAATACACACTCCCCAGTAACTGTCTCCCTGTAATAAATACACACTCCCCAGTAACTGTCTATCCGTGTAATAAATACACACTCCCCAGTAACAGTCTCCCTGTAATAAATACACACTCCCCAGTAACTGTCTCCCTGTAATAAATACACACTCCCCAGTAACTGTCTATCCGTGTAATAAATACACACTCCCCAGTAACAGTCTCCCTGTAATAAATACACACTCCTCAGTAACTGTCTCCCTGTAATAAATACACACTCCCCAGTAACTGTGTCTTTCTTTTGGGCCTCCTTATCTCGAGAGACAATGGATACGCGCCTGGAGGTGGTCAGTGGTTTGTGAAGCAGCGCCTGGAGTGGCTATAAAGGCCAATTCTGGAGTGACAGGCTCTTCCACAGGTGCTGCAGAGAAATTTGTTTGTTGGGGCTGTTGCACAGTTGGCTCTCCCCTTGCGCCTCTGTCTTTTTTCCTGCCAACTACTAAGTCTCTTCGACTCGCCACGATTTAGCCCTGTCTTTATGGCTGCCCGCCAGCTCTGGCGAATGCTGGCAACTGACTCCCACGACTTGTGATCAATGTCACACGATTTCATGTCGCGTTTGCAGACGTCTTTATAACGGAGACATGGACGGCCGGTGGGTCTGATACCAGTGGCGAGCTCGCTGTACAATGTGTCTTTGGGGATCCTGCCATCTTCCATGCGGCTCACATGGCCAAGCCATCTCAAGCGCCGCTGACTCAGTAGTGTGTATAAGCTGGGGATGTTGGCCGCTTCAAGGACTTCTGTGTTGGAGATATAGTCCTGCCACCTGATGCCAAGTATTCTCCGAAGGCAGCGAAGATGGAATGAATTGAGACGTCGCTCTTGGCTGGCATACGTTGTCCAGGCCTCGCTGCCGTAGAGCAAGGTACTGAGGACACAGGCCTGATACACTCGGACTTTTGTGTTCCGTGTCAGTGCGCCATTTTCCCACACTCTCTTGGCCAGTCTGAACATAGCAGTGGAAGCCTTACCCATGCGCTTGTTGATTTCTGCATCTAGAGACAGGTTACTGGTGATAGTTGAGCCTAGGTAGGTGAACTCTTGAACCACTTCCAGAGCGTGGTCGCCAATATTGATGGATGGAGCATTTCTGACATCCTGCCCCATGATGTTCGTTTTCTTGAGGCTGATGGTTAGGCCAAATTCATTGCAGGCAGACGCAAACCTGTCGATGAGACTCTGCAGGCATTCTTCAGTGTGAGATGTTAAAGCAGCATCGTCAGCAAAGAGGAGTTCTCTGATGAGGACTTTCCGTACTTTGGACTTCGCTCTTAGACGGGCAAGGTTGAACAACCTGCCCCCTGATCTTGTGTGGAGGAAAATTCCTTCTTCAGAGGATTTGAACGCATGTGAAAGCAGCAGGGAGAAGAAAATCCCAAAAAGTGTGGGTGCGAGAACACAGCCCTGTTTCACACCACTCAGGATAGGAAAGGGCTCTGATGAGGAGCCACCATGTTGAATTGTGCCTTTCATATTGTCATGGAATGAGGTGATGATACTTAGTAGCTTTGGTGGACATCCGATCTTTTCTAGTAGTCTGAAGAGACCACGTCTGCTGACGAGGTCAAAGGCTTTGGTGAGATCAATGAAAGCAATGTAGAGGGGCATCTGTTGTTCACGGCATTTCTCCTGTATCTGACGAAGGGAGAACAGCATGTCAATAGTCGATCTCTCTGCACGAAAGCCACACTGTGCCTCAGGGTAGACGCGCTCGGCCAGCTTCTGGAGCCTGTTCAGAGCGACTCGAGCAAAGACTTTCCCCACTATGCTGAGCAGGGAGATTCCACGGTAGTTGTTGCAGTCACCGCGGTCACCTTTGTTTTTATAGAGGGTGATGATGTTGGCATCGCGCATGTCCTGGGGTACTGCTCCCTCGTCCCAGCACAGGCATAGCAGTTCATGTAGTGCTGAGAGTATAGCAGGCTTGGCACTCTTGATTATTTCAGGGGTAATGCTGTCCTTCCCAGGGGCTTTTCCGCTGGCTAGGGAATCAATGGCATCACTGAGTTCCGATTTGGTTGGCTGTATGTCCAGCTCATCCATGACTGGTAGAGGCTGGGCTGCATTGAGGGCAGTCTCAGTGACAGCATTCTCCCTGGAGTACAGTTCTAGGTAGTGCTCAACCCAGCGGTCCATCTGTTTGCGTTGGTCAGTGATTATGTCCCCCGATTTAGATTTGAGGGGGGTGATCTTCTTGATGGTTGGCCCAAGAGCTCTCTTCATGCCATCATACATTCCTCTGATGTTTCCGGTGTCTGAGGCCAGCTGAATATGACTGCATAGGTGTTGCCAGTAGTCGTTTGCGCAACGCCTAGCTGTTCTTTGTGCAGTACTTCTGGCTGCTTTAAGTGCTGCGGATGTTAAATCGCTGGGGGCTTTCTTGTAGTTCAAAAGTGCAATGCGCTTAGCGGCTATGACAGGTTCCAACTCTTCATTATGAGATTGAAACCAGTCTGCATTTCTCTTCGCACTTTTGCCGTAGGTGGTCAAAGCTGACTCATAGATGGCGTCTCTGATGTGGGCCCACTTGGTCTCAGCATCCCCTGTGGGAGTGTTTTGAAGGGCTGTTACAAGTGAATTTAGAAATTTTTGTAACAGCTGTGGGTGAGAAATTCTGCTCGTGTTGATGCGCGGGTGGCCCTTCTGCTTGGAATGATGCAACTTCTTTGGTCTGAGTCTAACCTTGCTGCACACCAGGGAGTGGTCGGTGTCGCAGTCCGCACTGTGGAAGCTGCGTGTGATTTGAACACTGTTTAAGGCGGCTCGCCTTGTGACAATGAGGTCTAGCTGGTGCCAACGACGTGATCTTGGGTGCCTCCATGAAACCTGGTGACAGGGTTTAGTGTGAAAGAACGAGTTGGTGATGCAGAGGTTATGATAGGTACAAAACTCAAGCAGTCTCTGCCCGTTCTCATTCATCCTTCCAACGCCATAGCGCCCAAGGCAGGAGGGCCATGAGTCATGGTCGGCCCCAACCCTGGCATTAAAGTCCCCCAGCAGGAATAGGTGTTCGGTGTTGGGGATGCTGCTAATGATGTTATGGAGTTGTTCATAGAACTGGTCTTTAGCTTCAGGTGCGGAACAGAGTGTTGGAGCATAGATGCTGAGTAGGTGTACTGGACCAGAGGTGGTGAGCAGTCTCCCTGTCTCCCTGTAATAAATACACACTCCCCAGTAACTGTCTCCCTGTAATAAATACACACTCCCCAGTAACTGTCTATCCGTGTAATAAATACACACTCCCCAGTAACAGTCTCCCTGTAATAAATACACACTCCTCAGTAACTGTCTCCCTGTAATAAATACACACTCCCCAGTAACTGTGTATCCTTGTAATAAATACACACTCCCCAGTAACTGTCTCCCTGTAATAAAATCTCACTCCCCAGAATCTGCCTATCCCTGTAATAAATACACACTCCCCAGTAACTGTCTCCCTGTAATAAATACACACTAACCAGTAACTGTCTCCCTGTTATAAATACACACTCCCCAGTAACTGTCTCCCTTTAATAAATACACACTCCCCAGTAACTGTCTCCCTGTAATAAATACACATTCCCCAGTAACTGTCTCCCTGTAATAAATACACAGTCCCCAGTAACTGACTCCCTGTAATAAATACACATTCCCCAGTAACTGCCTCCCTGTAAGAAATACACACTCCCCAGTAACTGTCTATCCCTGTAATAAATACACACTCCCCAGTAACTGTCTCCCTGTAATAAATACACACTGCCCAGTAACTGTCTCCCTGTAATAAATACACACTCCCCAGTAAAAGTGTATCCTTGTCATAAATACACACTCCCCAGTAACTGTCTCCCTGTAATAGATTCTCACTCCCCAGTAACTGTCTATCCCTGTAATAAACACTCCCCAGTAACTGTCTCCCTGTAATAAATACACACTCCCCAGTAACTGTCTCCCTTTAATAAATACACACTCCCCAGTAACTGTCTCCCTGTAATAAATAAACACTCCCCACTAACTGTCTTCTTGTAATAAATACAGTCCCCACTAACTGTCTCCCTGTAATAAATACACATTCTACAGTAACTGTCTCCCTGTAATAAATACACATTCCCCAGTAACTGTCTCCCTGTAATAAATACACCCTCCCCAGTAACTGTCTCCCTGTAATAAATACACAGTCCCCAGTAACTGTCTCCCTGTAATAAATACACAATCCCCAGTTACTGTCTATTCGTGTAATAAATACACACTCCCCAGTAACTGTCTCCCTGTAATAAATACACACTCCCCAGTAACTGTCTCGCTTTATTAGATACACCATCCCCAGTAACTGTCTATCCTTGTAATAAATACACACTCCCCAGTAACTCTCCCCCTGTAATAAATACACACTCCCCAGTAACTGACTATCCCTGTAATAAATACACACTCCCCAGTAACTGTCTCCCTGTAATAAATACACACTCCCCGGTAACTGTCTCCCTGTAATAAATACACACTCCCCAGTAACTGTCTCCCTGTAATAAATACACTCTCCCCAGTACCTGTCTATCCCTGTAATAAATACACACTCCCCAGTAACTGTCTCCCTGTAATAAATACACACTCCCCAGTAACTGTGTATCCTTGTAATAAATACACACTCCCCAGCAACTGTCTCCCTGTAATAAATTCTCACTCCCCAGTAACTGTCTATCCCTGTAATAAATACACACTCCCCAGTAACTGCCTCCCTGTAATAAATACACACTCCCCAGTAACTGTCTCCCTGTTATAAATACACACTCCCCAGTAACTGTCTCCCTTTAATAAATACACACTCCCCAGTAACTGTCTCCCTGTAATAAATACACACTCCCCACTAACGGTCTTCCTGAAATAAATACAGTCCCCAGTAACTGTCTCCCTGTAATAAATACACATTCCCCAGTAACTGTCTCCCTGTAATAAATACACACTCCCCAGTAACTGTCTCCCTGTAATAAATACACACTCCCCAGTAACTGTCTCCCTGTAATAAATACACATTCCCCAGTAACTGTCTCCCTGTAAGAAATACAAACTCCCCAGTAACTGTCTATCCCTGTAATAAATACACACTCCCCAATAACTGTCTCCCTGTAATAAATACACACTCCCCAGTAACTGTCTCCCTGTAATAAATACACACTCCCCAGTAACTGTGTATCCTTGTAATAAATACACACTCCCCAGTAACTGTCTCCCTGTAATAAATTCTCACTCCCCAGTAACTGTCTATCCCTGTAATAAATACACACTCCCCAGTAACTGTCTGCCTGAAATAAATACACACTCCGCATTAACTGTCTCCCTTTAATAAATACACACTCCCCAGTAACTGTCTCCCTGTAATAAATACACACTCCCCACTAACTGTCGTCTTGAAATAAATACAGTCCCCAGTAACTGTCTCCCTGTAATAAATACACATTCCCCAGAAACTGTCTCCCTGTAATAAATACACATTCCCCAGTAACTGTCTCCCTGTAATAAATACACATTCCCCAGTAACTGTCTCCCTGTAATAAATACACACTCCCCGGTAACTGTGTATCCCTGTAATAAATACACACTCCCCAGACACTGTCTCCCTGTAATAAATACACACTCCCCAGTAACTGTCTCCCTGTAATAAATACACACTCCCCAGTAACTGTCTCCCCGTAATAAATACACACTCCCCAGTTACTGTCTATTCCTGTAACAAATACACACTCCCCAGTAACTGTCTCCCTGTAATAAATACACCCTCCCCAGAAACTGTCTATCCTTGTAATAAATACACACTCCCCAGTAACTCTCCCCCTGTAATAAATACACACTCCCCAGTAACTGGCTATCCCTGTAAAAAATACACACTCCCCAGTAACTGTCTCCCTGTAATAAATACACACTCCCCGGTAACTGTCTCCCTGTAATAAATACACACTCCCCAGTAACTGTCTCCCTGTAATAAATACACACTCCCCAGTAACTGTCTATCCGTGTAATAAATACACACTCCCCAGTAACAGTCTCCCTGTAATAAATACACACTCCCCAGTAGCTGTCTCCCTGTAATAAATACACACTCCCCAGTAACTGTTTCTCCTTGTAATAAATACACACTCCCCAGTAACTGTCTGCCTGTAATAAATTCTCACTCCCCAGAATCTGCCTATCCCTGTAATAAATACACACTCCCCAGTAACTGTCTCCCTGTAATAAATACACACTCCCCAGTTACTGTCACCCTGTTATAAATACACACTCCCCAGTAACTGTCTCCCTGTTGTAAATACACACTCCCCAGTAACTGTCTATCCGTGCAATAAATACACACTCCCCAGTAACAGTCTCCCTGTAATAAATACACACTCCACAGTAAATGTATCCCTGTAATAAATACACACTCCCCAGTAACTGTGTATCCTTGTAATAAATACACACTCCCCAGTAACTGTCTCCCTGTAATAAATTCTCACTCCCCAGAATCTGCCTATCCCTGTAATAAATACACACTCCCCAGTAACAGTCTCCCTGTAATAAATACACACTCCCCAGTAACTGTCTCCCTGTTATAAATACACACTCCCCAGTAACTGTCTCCCTGTTATAAATACACACTCCCCAGTAACAGTCTCCCTTTAATAAATACACACTCCCCAGTAACTGTCTCCCTGTAATAAATACACACTCCCCACTAACTGTCTTCTTATAATAAATACTGTCCCCAGTAACTGTCTCCCTGTAATAAATACACATTCCCCAGTAACTGTCTATCCCTGTAATAAATACACACTCCCCAGTATCTGCCTCCCTGTAATAAATACACACTCCCCAGTAACTGTCTCCCTGTAATAAATACACACTCCCCAGTAACAGTGTATCCTTGTCATAAATACACACTCCCCAGTAACTGTCTCCCTGTAATAAATTCTCACTCCCCAGTAACTGTCTATCCCTGTAATAAATACACACTCCCCAGTAACTGTCTCCCTGTAATGAATACACACTCCCCAGTAACTGTCTCCCTTTAATAAATACACAATCCCCAGCAACAGTCTCCCTGTAATAAATACACACTCCCCACTAACTGTCTTCTTGTAATAAATACAGTGACCACTAACTGTCTCCCTGTAATAAATACACAGTCCCCAGTAACCGTCTATTCGTGTAATAAATACACACTCCCCAGTAACTGTCTCCCTGTAATAAATACACACTCCCCAGTAACTGTCTCGCTGTATTAGATACACCATCCCCAGTAACTGTCTATCCTTGTAATAAATAGACACTCCCCAGTAACTCTCCCCCTGTAATAAATACACACTCCCCAGTATCTGACTATCCCTGTAATAAATACACACTCCCCAGTAACTGTCTCCCTGTAATAAATACACACTCCCCAGTACCTGTCTATCCCTGTAATAAATACACACTCCCCAGTAACTGTCTCCCTGTAATAAATACACACTCACCAGTAACTGTCTCCCTGTAATAAATACACACTCCCCAGTAACTGTGTATCCTTGTAATAAATACACACTCCCCAGTAACTGTCTCCCTGTAATAAATTCTCACTCCCCAGTAACTGACTATCCCTGTAATAAATTCACACTCCCCAGTAACTGCCTCCCTGTAATCAATACACACTCCCCAGTAACTGTCTCCCTGTTATAAATACACACTCCCCAGTAACTGTCTCCCTTTAATAAATACACACTCCCCAGTAACTGTCTCCCTGTAATAAATACACACTCCCCACTAACTGTCTGCCTGTAATAAATACAGTCCCCAGTAACTGTCTCCCTGTAATAAATACACATTCCCCAGTAACTGTCTCCCTGTAATAAATACACACTCCCCAGTAACTGTCTCCCTGTAATAAATACACATTCCCCAGTAACTGTCTCCCTGTAAGAAATACAAACTCCCCAGTAACAGTCTCCCTTTAATAAATACACACTCCCCAGTAACTGTCTCCCTGTAATAAATACACACTCCCCACTAACTGTCTTCTTATAATAAATACTGTCCCCAGTAACTGTCTCCCTGTAATAAATACACATTCCCCAGTAACTGTCTATCCCTGTAATAAATACACACTCCCCAGTATCTGCCTCCCTGTAATAAATACACACTCCCCAGTAACTGTCTCCCTGTAATAAATACACACTCCCCAGTAACAGTGTATCCTTGTCATAAATACACACTCCCCAGTAACTGTCTCCCTGTAATAAATTCTCACTCCCCAGTAACTGTCTATCCCTGTAATAAATACACACTCCCCAGTAACTGTCTCCCTGTAATGAATACACACTCCCCAGTAACTGTCTCCCTTTAATAAATACACAATCCCCAGCAACAGTCTCCCTGTAATAAATACACACTCCCCACTAACTGTCTTCTTGTAATAAATACAGTGACCACTAACTGTCTCCCTGTAATAAATACACAGTCCCCAGTAACCGTCTATTCGTGTAATAAATACACACTCCCCAGTAACTGTCTCCCTGTAATAAATACACACTCCCCAGTAACTGTCTCGCTGTATTAGATACACCATCCCCAGTAACTGTCTATCCTTGTAATAAATAGACACTCCCCAGTAACTCTCCCCCTGTAATAAATACACACTCCCCAGTAACTGACTATCCCTGTAATAAATACACACTCCCCAGTAACTGTCTCCCTGTAATAAATACACACTCCCCAGTACCTGTCTATCCCTGTAATAAATACACACTCCCCAGTAACTGTCTCCCTGTAATAAATACACACTCACCAGTAACTGTCTCCCTGTAATAAATACACACTCCCCAGTAACTGTGTATCCTTGTAATAAATACACACTCCCCAGTAACTGTCTCCCTGTAATAAATTCTCACTCCCCAGTAACTGACTATCCCTGTAATAAATTCACACTCCCCAGTAACTGCCTCCCTGTAATCAATACACACTCCCCAGTAACTGTCTCCCTGTTATAAATACACACTCCCCAGTAACTGTCTCCCTTTAATAAATACACACTCCCCAGTAACTGTCTCCCTGTAATAAATACACACTCCCCACTAACTGTCTGCCTGTAATAAATACAGTCCCCAGTAACTGTCTCCCTGTAATAAATACACATTCCCCAGTAACTGTCTCCCTGTAATAAATACACACTCCCCAGTAACTGTCTCCCTGTAATAAATACACATTCCCCAGTAACTGTCTCCCTGTAAGAAATACAAACTCCCCAGTAACTTTATCACTGTAATAAATACACACTCCCCAATAACTGTCTCCCTGTATTAAATACACACTCCCCAGTAACTGTCTCCCTGTAATAAATACACACTCCCCAGTAACTGTGTATCCTTGTAATAAATACACACTCACCAGTAACTGTCTCCCTGTAATAAATTCTCACTCCCCAGTAACTGTCTATCCCTGTAATAAATACACACTCCGCATTAACTGTCTCCCTTTAATAAATACACACTCCCCAGTAACTGTCTCCCTTTTATAAATACACACTCCCCAGTAACTGTCTCCCTGTAATAAATACAGTCCCCAGTAACTGTCTCCCTGTAATAAATGCACATTCCCCAGAAACTGTCTCCCTGTAATAAATACACATTCCCCAGTAACTGTCTCCCTGTAATAAATACACATTCCCCAGTAACTGTCTCCCTGTAATAAATACGCTCTCCCCAGTATCTGTGTACCCTGTAATAAATACACACTCCCCAGTTACTGACTATCCCTGTAATAAATACACACTCCCCACTAACTGTCTCCCTGTAATAAATACACATTCCCCAGTAACTGTCTCCCTGTAATAAATACTCACTCCCCAGTAACTGTCTATCCCTGTAATAAATACACTCTCCCCAGTAACTGTCTATCCCTGTAATAAATACACTCTCCCCAGTAACTGTCTCCCTGTAATAAATACACACTCCCCAGTAACTGTCTCCCTGTAATAAATACACACTCCTCAGTAACTGTCTCCCTGTAATAAATACACACTCCCCAGTAACTGTCTCCCTGTTATAAATACACACTCCCCAGTAACTGTCTCCCTTTAATAAATACACACTCCCCAGTAACTGTCTCCCTGTAATAAATACACACTCCCCACTAACTGTCTTCTTGTAATAAATACAGTCCCCAGTAAATGTCTCCCTGTAATAAATACACATTCCCCAGTAACTGTCTCCCTGTAATAAATACACACTCCCCAGTAACTGTCTCCCTGTAATAAATACACATTCCCCAGTAACTGCCTCCCTGTAAGAAATACACACTCCCCAGTAACTGTCTATCCCTGTAATAAATACACACTCCCCAGTAACTGTCTCCCTGTAATAAATAAACACTCCCCAGTAACTGTCTCCCTGTAATAAATACACACTCCCCAGTAACAGTGTCTCCTTGTCATAAATACACACTCCCCAGTAACTGTCTCCCTGTAATAAATTCTCACTCCCCAGTAACTGTCTATCCCTGTAATAAATACACACTCCCCAGTAACTGTCTCCCTGTAATAAATACACACTCCCCAGTAACTGTCTCCCTGTAATAAATACACACTCCCCACTAACTGTCTGCCTGTAATAAATACAGTCCCCAGTAACTGTCTCCCTGTAATAAATACACATTCCCCAGTAACTGTCTCCCTGTAATAAATACACACTCCCCAGTAACTGTCTCCCTGTAATAAATACACATTCCCCAGTAACTGTCTCCCTGTAAGAAATACAAACTCCCCAGTAACTGTCTATCACTGTAATAAATACACACTCCCCAATAACTGTCTCCCTGTATTAAATACACACTCCCCAGTAACTGTCTCCCTGTAATAAATACACACTCCCCAGTAACTGTGTATCCTTGTAATAAATACACACTCCCCAGTAACTGTCTCCCTGTAATAAATTCTCACTCCCCAGTAACTGTCTATCCCTGTAATAAATACACACTCCCCAGTAACTGTCTATCCCTGTAATAAATACACACTCCGCATTAACTGTCGCCCTTTAATAAATACACACTCCCCAGTAACTGTCTCCCTTTAATAAATACACACTCCCCAGTAACTGTCTCCCTGTAATAAATACAGTCCCCAGTAACTGTCTCCCTGTAATAAATGCACATTCCCCAGAAACTGTCTCCCTGTAATAAATACACATTCCCCAGTAACTGTCTCCCTGTAATAAATACACATTCCCCAGTAACTGTCTCCCTGTAATAAATACGCTCTCCCCAGTATCTGTGTACCCTGTAATAAATACACACTCCCCAGTTACTGACTATCCCTGTAATAAATACACACTCCCCACTAACTGTCTCCCTGTAATAAATACACATTCCCCAGTAACTGTCTCCCTGTAATAAATACTCACTCCCCAGTAACTGTCTATCCCTGTAATAAATACACTCTCCCCAGTAACTGTCTATCCCTGTAATAAATACACTCTCCCCAGTAACTGTCTCCCTGTAATAAATACACACTCCTCAGTAACTGTCTCCCTGTAATAAATACACACTCCCCAGTAACTGTCTCCCTGTTATAAATACACACTCCCCAGTAACTGTCTCCCTTTAATAAATACACACTCCCCAGTAACTGTCTCCCTGTAATAAATACACACTCCCCACTAACTGTCTTCTTGTAATAAATACAGTCCCCAGTAAATGTCTCCCTGTAATAAATACACATTCCCCAGTAACTGTCTCCCTGTAATAAATACACACTCCCCAGTAACTGTCTCCCTGTAATAAATACACATTCCCCAGTAACTGCCTCCCTGTAAGAAATACACACTCCCCAGTAACTGTCTATCCCTGTAATAAATACACACTCCCCAGTAACTGTCTCCCTGTAATAAATAAACACTCCCCAGTAACTGTCTCCCTGTAATAAATACACACTCCCCAGTAACAGTGTATCCTTGTCATAAATACACACTCCCCAGTAACTGTCTCCCTGTAATAAATACACATTCCCCAGTAACTGTCTCCCTGTAATAAATACACATTCACCAGTAACTGTCTCCCTGTAATAAATACACACTCCCCAGTAACTGTCTCCCTGTAATAAATACACAGTCCCCAGTAACTGTCTCCCTGTAATAAATACACACTCCCCAGTTACTGTCTATTCGTGTAATAAATACACACTCCCCAGTAACTGTCTCCCTGTAATAAATACACACTCCCCAGTAACTGTCTCACTGTATTAAATACACCATCCCCAGTAACTGTCTATCCTTGTAATAAATACACACTCCCCAGTAACTGTCTCCCTGTAATAAATACACACTCCCCGGTAACTGTCTCCCTGTAATAAATACACACTCCCCAGTAACTGTCTCCCTGTAATAAATACACACTCCCCAGTACCTGTCTATCCCTGTAATAAATACACACTCCCCAGTAACTGTCTCCCTGTAATAAATACACACTCCCCTGTAACTGTCTCCCTGTAATAAATACACACTCCCCAGTAACTGTGTATCCTTGTAATAAATACACACTCCCCAGTAACTGTCTCCCTGTAATAAATTCTCACTCCCCAGTAACTGTCTATCCCTGTAATAAATACACACTCCCCAGTAACTGCCTACCTGTAATAAATACACACTCCCCAGAAACTGTCTCCCTGTTATAAATACACACTCCCCAGTAACTGTCTCCCTTTAATAAATACACACTCCCCAGTAACTGTCTCCCTGTAATAAATACACACTCCCCACTAACTGTCTTCTTGTAATAAATACAGTCCCCAGAAACTGTCTCCCTGTAATAAATACAAACTCCCCAGTAACTGTCTATCCCTGTAATAAATACACACTCCCCAATAACTGTCTCCCTGTAATAAATACACACTCCCCAGTAACTGTCTCCCTGTAATAATTACACACTCCCCAGTAACTGTCTATCCCTGTAATAAATACACACTCCCCAGTAACTGCCTACCTGTAATAAATACACACTCCCCAGAAACTGTCTCCCTGTTATAAATACACACTCCCCAGTAACTGTCTCCCTTTAATAAATTCACACTCCCCAGTAACTGTCTCCCTGTAATAAATACACACTCCCCACTAACTGTCTTCTTGTAATAAATACAGTCCCCAGAAACTGTCTCCCTGTAATAAATACAAACTCCCCAGTAACTGTCTATCCCTGTAATAAATACACACTCCCCAGTAACTGTCTCCCTGTAATAAATACACACTCCCCACTAACTGTCTTCTTGTAATAAATACAGTCCCCAGAAACTGTCTCCCTGTAATAAATACAAACTCCCCAGTAACTGTCTATCCCTGTAATAAATACAAACTCCCCAGTAACTGTCTATCCCTGTAATAAATACACACTCCCCAATAACTGTCTCCCTGTAATAAATACACGCTCCCCAGTAACTGTCTCCCTGCAATAAATTCTCACTCCCCAGTAACTGTCTATCCCTGTAATAAATACACACTCCCCAGTAACTGTCTGCCTGTAATAAATACACACTCCCCAGTAACTGTCTCCCTTTAATAAATACACACTCCCCAGTAACTGTCTCCCTGTAATAAATACACACTCCCCACTAACTGTCTTCTTGTAATAAATACAGTCCCCAGTAACTGTCTATCCCTGTCATAAATTCACACTCCCCAGTAACTGTCTCCCTGTAATAAATACACACTCCCCAGTAACTGTCTCCCTGTATTAAATACACCATCCCCAGTAACTGCCTATCCTTGTAATAAATACACACTCCCCAGTAACTGTGTCCCTGTAATAAATACACACTCCCCAGTAACTGTCTCCCTGTAATAAATACACCCTCCCCAGTAACTGTCTATCCTTGTAATAAATGCACACTCCCCAGTAACTCTCCCCCTGTAATAAATACACACTCCCCAGTAACTGGCTATCCCTGTAATAAATACACACTCCCCAGTAACTGTCTCCCTGTAATAAATACACACTCCCCGGTAACTGTCTCCCTGTAATAAATACACACTGCCCAGTAACTGTCTATCCCTGTAATAAATACACACTCCCCAGTAACTGTCTGCCGGTAATAAATACACACTCCCCAGTAACTGTCTCCCTTTAATAAATACACACTCCCCAGTAACTGTCTCCCTGTCATAAATACACACTCCCCAGTAACTGTCTCCCTGTAACAAATACACATTTCCCAGTAACTGCCTCCCTGTAAGAAATACACACTCCCCAGTAACTGTCTATCCCTGTAATAAATACACACTCCCCAATAACTGTCTCCCTTTAATAAATACACACTCCCCAGTAACTGTCTCCCTGTAATAAATACACACTCCCCAGTAACAGTGTATCCTTGTCATAAATACACACTCCCCAGTAACTGTCTCCCTGTAATAAATTCTCAGTCCCCAGTAACTGTCTCCCTGTAATAAATACACACTCCCCAGTAACTGTCTCCCTTTAATAAATACACACTCCCCACTAACTGTCTTCTTGTAATAAATACAGTCCCCAGTAACTGTCTATCCCTGTCATAAATTCACACTCCCCAGTAACTGTCTCCCTGTAATAAATACACACTCCCCAGTAACTGTCTCCCTGTATTAAATACACCATCCCCAGTAACTGCCTATCCTTGTAATAAATACACACTCCCCAGTAACTGTGTCCCTGTAATAAATACACACTCCCCAGTAACTGTCTCCCTGTAATAAATACACCCTCCCCAGTAACTGTCTATCCTTGTAATAAATGCACACTCCCCAGTAACTCTCCCCCTGTAATAAATACACACTCCCCAGTTACTGACTATCCCTGTAATAAATACACACTCCCCACTAACTGTCTCCCTGTAATAAATACACATTCCCCAGTAACTGTCTCCCTGTAATAAATACTCACTCCCCAGTAACTGTCTATCCCTGTAATAAATACACTCTCCCCAGTAACTGTCTATCCCTGTAATAAATACACTCTCCCCAGTAACTGTCTCCCTGTAATAAATACACACTCCCCAGTAACTGTCTCCCTGTAATAAATACACACTCCTCAGTAACTGTCTCCCTGTAATAAATACACACTCCCCAGTAACTGTCTCCCTGTTATAAATACACACTCCCCAGTAACTGTCTCCCTTTAATAAATACACACTCCCCAGTAACTGTCTCCCTGTAATAAATACACACTCCCCACTAACTGTCTTCTTGTAATAAATACAGTCCCCAGTAAATGTCTCCCTGTAATAAATACACATTCCCCAGTAACTGTCTCCCTGTAATAAATACACACTCCCCAGTAACTGTCTCCCTGTAATAAATACACATTCCCCAGTAACTGCCTCCCTGTAAGAAATACACACTCCCCAGTAACTGTCTATCCCTGTAATAAATACACACTCCCCAGTAACTGTCTCCCTGTAATAAATAAACACTCCCCAGTAACTGTCTCCCTGTAATAAATACACACTCCCCAGTAACAGTGTATCCTTGTCATAAATACACACTCCCCAGTAACTGTCTCCCTGTAATAAATTCTCACTCCCCAGTAACTGTCTATCCCTGTAATAAATACACACTCCCCAGTAACTGTCTCCCTGTAATAAATACACACTCCCCAGTAACTGTCTCCCTGTAATAAATACACACTCCCCACTAACTGTCTGCCTGTAATAAATACAGTCCCCAGTAACTGTCTCCCTGTAATAAATACACACTCCCCAGTAACTGTCTCCCTGTAATAAATACACCCTCCCCAGTAACTGTCTATCCTTGTAATAAATGCACACTCCCCAGTAACTCTCCCCCTGTAATAAATACACACTCCCCAGTAACTGGCTATCCCTGTAATAAATACACACTCCCCAGTAACTGTCTCCCTGTAATAAATACACACTCCCCGGTAACTGTCTCCCTGTAATAAATACACACTGCCCAGTAACTGTCTATCCCTGTAATAAATACACACTCCCCAGTAACTGTCTGCCGGTAATAAATACACACTCCCCAGTAACTGTCTCCCTTTAATAAATACACACTCCCCAGTAACTGTCTCCCTGTCATAAATACACACTCCCCAGTAACTGTCTCCCTGTAACAAATACACATTTCCCAGTAACTGCCTCCCTGTAAGAAATACACACTCCCCAGTAACTGTCTATCCCTGTAATAAATACACACTCCCCAATAACTGTCTCCCTTTAATAAATACACACTCCCCAGTAACTGTCTCCCTGTAATAAATACACACTCCCCAGTAACAGTGTATCCTTGTCATCAATACACACTCCCCAGTAACTGTCTCCCTGTAATAAATTCTCAGTCCCCAGTAACTGTCTCCCTGTAATAAATACACACTCCCCAGTAACTGTCTCCCTTTAATAAATACACACTCCCCACTAACTGTCTTCTTGTAATATATACAGTCCCCACTAACTGTCTCCCTGTAATAAATACACATTCCCCAGTAACTGTCTCCCTGTAATAAATACTCATTCCCCAGTAACTGTCTCCCTGTAATAAATACACACTCCCCAGTAACTGTCTCCCTGTAATAAATACACAGTCCCCAGTAACTGTCTGCCTGAAATAAATACACACTCCGCATTAACTGTCTCCCTTTAATAAATACGCTCTCCCCAGTATCTGTGTTGCCCTGTAATAAATACACACTCTCCAGTTATTGTCTATTCCTGTAATAAATACACACTCCCCAGTAACTGTGTATCCTTGTAATAAATACACACTCCCCAGTAACTGTCTCCCTGTAATAAATTCTCACTCCCCAGTAACTGTCTATCCCTGTAATAAATACACACTCCCGAGTAACTGTCTGCCTGAAATAAATACACACTCCGCATTAACTGTCTCCCTGTAATAAATACACACTTCCCACTAACTGTCTTCTTGTAATAAATACAGTCCCCAGTAACTGTCTCCCTGTAATAAATACACATTCCCCAGAAACTGTCTCCCTGTAATAAATACACATTCCCCAGTAACTGTCTCCCTGTAATAAATACACATTCCCCAGTAACTGTCTCCCTGTAATAAATACGCTCTCCACAGTATCTGTGTCGCCCTGTAATAAATACACACTCCCCAGTTACTGACTATCCCTGTAATAAATACACACTCCCCACTACCTGTCTCCCTGTAATAAATACACATTCCCCAGTAACTGTCTCCCTGTAATAAATACTCACTCCCCAGTAACTGTCTATCCCTGTAATAAATACACTCTCCCCAGTAACTGTCTATCCCTGTAATAAATACACTCTCCCCAGTAACTGTCTCCCTGTAATAAATACACACTCCCCAGTAACTGTCTCCCTGTAATAAATACACACTCCCCAGTAACTGTCTCCGTGTAATAAATACACACTCCTCAGTAACTGTCTCCCTGTAATAAATACACACTCCCCAGTAACTGTCTCCCTGTTATAAATACACACTCCCCAAAAACTGTCTCCCTTTAATAAATACACACTCCCCAGTAACTGTCTCCCTGTAATAAATACACACTCCCCACTAACTGTCTTCTTGTAATAAATACAGTCCCCAGTAACTGTCTCCCTGTAATAAATACACATTCCCCAGTATCTGTCTCCCTGTAATAAATACACACTCCCCAGTAACTGTCTATCCCTGTAATAAATACACACTCCCCAGTAACTGTCTATCCCTGTAATAAATACACACTCCCCAGCAACTGTCTCCCTGTAATAAATACACACTCCCCAGTAACAGTCTCCCTGTAATAAATACGCACTCCCCACTAACTGTCTTCTTGTAATATATACAGTCCCCACGAACTGTCTCCCTGTAATAAATACACATTTCCCAGTAACTGTCTCCCTGTAATAAATACACATTTCCCAGTAACTGTCTCCCTGTAATAAATACACACTCCCCAGTAACTGTCTCCCTGTAATAAATACACACTCCCCAGTAACTGTCTCCCTGTAATAAATACACACTCCCCACTAACTGTCTGCCTATAATAAATACAGTCCCCAGTAACTGTCTCCCTGCAAGAAATACAAACTCCCCAGTAACTGTCTATCACTGTAATAAATACACACTCCCCAATAACTGTCTCCCTGTATTAAATACACACTCCCCAGTAATTGTCTCCCTGTAATAAATACACACTCCCCAGTAACTGTGTATCCTTGTAATAAATACACACTCCCCAGTAACTGTCTCCCTGTAATAAATTCTCACTCCCCAGTAACTGTCTATCCCTGTAATAAATACACACTCCCCAGTAACTGTCTATCCAAGTAATAAATACACACTCCGCATTAACTGTCGCCCTTTAATAAATACACACTCCCCAGTAACTGTCTCCCTTTAATAAATACACACTCCCCAGTAACTGTCTCCCTGTAATAAATACAGTCCCCAGTAACTGTCTCCCTGTAATAAATGCACATTCCCCAGAAACTGTCTCCCTGTAATAAATACACATTCCCCAGTAACTGTCTCCCTGTAATAAATACACATTCCCCAGTAACTGTCTCCCTGTAATAAATACGCTCTCCCCAGTATCTGTGTACCCTGTAATAAATACACACTCCCCAGTTACTGACTATCCCTGTAATAAATACACACTCCCCACTAACTGTCTCCCTGTAATAAATACACATTCCCCAGTAACTGTCTCCCTGTAATAAATACTCACTCCCCAGTAACTGTCTATCCCTGTAATAAATACACTCTCCCCAGTAACTGTCTATCCCTGTAATAAATACACTCTCCCCAGTAACTGTCTCCCTGTAATAAATACACACTCCCCAGTAACTGTCTCCCTGTAATAAATACACACTCCTCAGTAACTGTCTCCCTGTAATAAATACACACTCCCCAGTAACTGTCTCCCTGTTATAAATACACACTCCCCAGTAACTGTCTCCCTTTAATAAATACACACTCCCCAGTAACTGTCTCCCTGTAATAAATACACACTCCCCACTAACTGTCTTCTTGTAATAAATACAGTCCCCAGTAAATGTCTCCCTGTAATAAATACACATTCCCCAGTAACTGTCTCCCTGTAATAAATACACACTCCCCAGTAACTGTCTCCCTGTAATAAATACACATTCCCCAGTAACTGCCTCCCTGTAAGAAATACACACTCCCCAGTAACTGTCTATCCCTGTAATAAATACACACTCCCCAGTAACTGTCTCCCTGTAATAAATAAACACTCCCCAGTAACTGTCTCCCTGTAATAAATACACACTCCCCAGTAACAGTGTATCCTTGTCATAAATACACACTCCCCAGTAACTGTCTCCCTGTAATAAATTCTCACTCCCCAGTAACTGTCTATCCCTGTAATAAATACACACTCCCCAGTAACTGTCTCCCTGTAATAAATACACACTCCCCAGTAACTGTCTCCCTTCAATAAATACACACTCCCCAGTAACAGTCTCGCTGTAATAAATACACACTCCCCACTAACTGTCTTCTTGTAATATATACAGTCCACACTAACTGTCTCCCTGTAATAAATACACATTCCCCAGTAACTGTCTCCCTGTAATAAATACACATTCACCAGTAACTGTCTCCCTGTAATAAATACACACTCCCCAGTAACTGTCTCCCTGTAATAAATACACAGTCCCCAGTAACTGTCTCCCTGTAATAAATACACACTCCCCAGTTACTGTCTATTCGTGTAATAAATACACACTCCCCAGTAACTGTCTCCCTGTAATAAATACACACTCCCCAGTAACTGTCTCACTGTATTAAATACACCATCCCCAGTAACTGTCTATCCTTGTAATAAATACACACTCCCCAGTAACTGTCTCCCTGTAATAAATACACACTCCCCGGTAACTGTCTCCCTGTAATAAATACACACTCCCCAGTAACTGTCTCCCTGTAATAAATACACACTCCCCAGTACCTGTCTATCCCTGTAATAAATACACACTCCCCAGTAACTGTCTCCCTGTAATAAATACACACTCCCCTGTAACTGTCTCCCTGTAATAAATACACACTCCCCAGTAACTGTGTATCCTTGTAATAAATACACACTCCCCAGTAACTGTCTCCCTGTAATAAATTCTCACTCCCCAGTAACTGTCTATCCCTGTAATAAATACACACTCCCCAGTAACTGCCTACCTGTAATAAATACACACTCCCCAGAAACTGTCTCCCTGTTATAAATACACACTCCCCAGTAACTGTCTCCCTTTAATAAATACACACTCCCCAGTAACTGTCTCCCTGTAATAAATACACACTCCCCACTAACTGTCTTCTTGTAATAAATACAGTCCCCAGAAACTGTCTCCCTGTAATAAATACAAACTCCCCAGTAACTGTCTATCCCTGTAATAAATACACACTCCCCAATAACTGTCTCCCTGTAATAAATACACACTCCCCAGTAACTGTCTCCCTGTAATAATTACACACTCCCCAGTAACTGTCTATCCCTGTAATAAATACACACTCCCCAGTAACTGCCTACCTGTAATAAATACACACTCCCCAGAAACTGTCTCCCTGTTATAAATACACACTCCCCAGTAACTGTCTCCCTTTAATAAATACACACTCCCCAGTAACTGTCTCCCTGTAATAAATACACACTCCCCACTAACTGTCTTCTTGTAATAAATACAGTCCCCAGAAACTGTCTCCCTGTAATAAATACAAACTCCCCAGTAACTGTCTATCCCTGTAATAAATACACACTCCCCAGTAACTGTCTCCCTGTAATAAATACACACTCCCCACTAACTGTCTTCTTGTAATAAATAGAGTCCCCAGAAACTGTCTCCCTGTAATAAATACAAACTCCCCAGTAACTGTCTATCCCTGTAATAAATACACACTCCCCAATAACTGTCTCCCTGTAATAAATACACGCTCCCCAGTAACTGTCTCCCTGCAATAAATTCTCACTCCCCAGTAACTGTCTATCCCTGTAATAAATACACACTCCCCAGTAACTGTCTGCCTGTAATAAATACACACTCCCCAGTAACTGTCTCCCTTTAATAAATACACACTCCCCAGTAACTGTCTCCCTGTAATAAATACACACTCCCCACTAACTGTCTTCTTGTAATAAATACAGTCCCCAGTAACTGTCACCCTGTAATAAATACACATTCCCCAGTAACTGTCTCCCTGTAATAAATAGACACTCCCCGGTAACTGTCTCCCTGTAATAAATGCACACTCCCCAGTAACTGTCTCCCTATAATAAATACACACTCCCCAGTAACTGTCTATCCCTGTAATAAATACACACTCCCCAGTAACTGTCTCCCTGTAATAAATACACACTCCCCAATAACTGTCTCCCTGTAATAAATACACACTCCCCAGTAACTGTGTATCCTTGTAATAAATACACGCTCCCCAGTAACTATCTCCCTGTAATAAATTCTCACTCCCCAGTAACTGTCTATCCCTGTCATAAATTCACACTCCCCAGTAACTGTCTCCCTGTAATAAATACACACTCCCCAGTAACTGTCTCCCTGTATTAAATACACCATCCCCAGTAACTGCCTATCCTTGTAATAAATACACACTCCCCAGTAACTGTGTCCCTGTAATAAATACACACTCCCCAGTAACTGTCTCCCTGTAATAAATACACCCTCCCCAGTAACTGTCTATCCTTGTAATAAATGCACACTCCCCAGTAACTCTCCCCCTGTAATAAATACACACTCCCCAGTAACTGGCTATCCCTGTAATAAATACACACTCCCCAGTAACTGTCTCCCTGTAATAAATACACACTCCCCGGTAACTGTCTCCCTGTAATAAATACACACTGCCCAGTAACTGTCTATCCCTGTAATAAATACACACTCCCCAGTAACTGTCTGCCGGTAATAAATACACACTCCCCAGTAACTGTCTCCCTTTAATAAATACACACTCCCCAGTAACTGTCTCCCTGTCATAAATGCACACTCCCCAGTAACTGTCTCCCTGTAACAAATACACATTTCCCAGTAACTGCCTCCCTGTAAGAAATACACACTCCCCAGTAACTGTCTATCCCTGTAATAAATACACACTCCCCAGCAACTGTCTCCCTGTAATAAATACACACTCCCCAGTAACTGTCTCCCTTTAATAAATACACACTCCCCAGTAACAGTCTCCCTGTAATAAATACGCACTCCCCACTAACTGTCTTCTTGTAATATATACAGTCCCCACGAACTGTCTCCCTGTAATAAATACACATTTCCCAGTAACTGTCTCCCTGTAATAAATACACATTCCCCAGTAACTGTCTCCCTGTAATAAATACACACTCCCCAGTAACTGTCTCCCTGTAATAAATACACAGTCCCCAGTAACTGTCTCCCTGTAATAAATACACACTCCCCAGTTACTGTCTATTCATGTAATAAATACACACTCCCCAGTAACTGTCTCCCTGTAATAAATACACACTCCCCAGTAACTGTCTCGCTGTATTAAATACACCATCCCCAGTAACTGTCTATCCTTGTAATAAATACACACTCCCCAGTAACTCTCCCCCTGTAATAAGTACACACTCCCCAGTAACTGACTATCCCTGTAATAAATACACACTCACCAGTAACTGTCTCCCTGTAATAAATACACACTCGCCGGTAACTGTCTCCCTGTAATAAATACACACTCCCCAGTAACTGTCTCCCTGTAATAAATACACACTCCCCAGTACCTGTCTATCCCTGTAATAAATACACACTCCCCAGTAACTGTCTCCCTGTAATAAATACACACTCCCCAGTAACTGTCTCCCTGTAATAAATACACACTCCCCAGTAACTGTGTATCCTTGTAATAAATACACACTCCCCAGTAACTGTCTCCCTGTAATAAATTCTCACTCCCCAGTAACTGTCTATCCCTGTAATAAATACACACTCCCCAGTAACTGCCTACCTGTAATAAATGCACTCTCCCCAGAAACTGTCTCCCTGTTATAAATACACACTCCCCAGTAACTGTCTCCCTGTAATAAATACACACTCCCCACTAACTGTCTTCTTGTAATAAATACAGTCCCCAGAAACTGTCTCCCTGTAATAAATACACATTCCCCAGTAACTGTCTCCCTGTAATAAATACACATTCCCCAGTAACTGTCTCCCTGTAAGAAATACAAACTCCCCAGTAACTGTCTATCCCCGTAATAAATACACACTCCCCAATAACTGTCTCCCTGTAATAAATACACATTCCCCAGTAACTGTCTCCCTGTAATAAATACACACTCCCCAGTAACTGTGTATCCTTGTAATAAATACATGCTCCCCAGTAACTGTCTCCCTGCAATAAATTCTCACTCCCCAGTAACTGTCTATCCCTGTAATAAATACACACTCCCCAGTAACTGTCTGCCTGTAATAAATACACACTCCCCAGTAACTGTCTCCCTTTAATAAATACACACTCCCCAGTAACTGTCTCCCTGTAATAAATACACACTCCCCACTAACTGTCTTATTGTAATAAATACAGTCCCCAGTAACTGTCTCCCTGTAGTAAATACACACTCCCCAGTAACTGTCTCCCTGTAATAAATACACACTCCCCAGTAACTGTCTATCCCTGTAATAAATACACACTCCCCAGTAACTGTCTCCCTGTAATAAATACACACTCCCCAGTAACTGTCTCCCTGTAATAAATACACACTCCCCAGTAACTGTGTATCCTTGTAATAAATACACACTCCCCAGTAACTGTCTCCCTGTAATAAATTCTCATTCCCCAGTAACTGTCTATCCCTGTAATAAATACACACTCCCCAGTAACTGTCTGCCTGAAATAAATACACACTCCGCATTAACTGTCTCCCTTTAATAAATACACACTCCCCAGTAACTGTGTCCCTGTAATAAATACACACTCCGCACTAACTGTCTTCTTGTAATAAATACAGTCCCCAGTAACTGTCTCCCTGTAATAAATACACACTCCCCAGTAACTGTCTCCCTGTAATAAATACACACTCCCCAGTAACTTTCTCCCTGTTATAAATACACACTCCCCAGTAACTGTCTCCCTGTTATAAATACACACTCCCCAGTAACTGTCTCCCTTTAATAAATACACACTCCTCAGTAACTGTCTCCCTGTAATAAATACACACTCCCCACTAACTGTCTTCTTATAATAAATACAGTCCCCAGTAACTGTCTCCCTGTAATAAATACACACTCCCCAGTAACTGTCTCCCTGTAATAAATACACCCTCCCCAGAAACTGTCTATCCTTGTAATAAATACACACTCCCCAGTAACTGTCTGCCTGTAATAAATTCTCACTCCCCAGAATCTGCCTATCCCTGTAATAAATACACACTCCCCAGTAACTGTCTCCCTGTAATAAATACACACTCCCCAGTAACTGTCACCCTGTTATAAATACACACTCCCCAGTAACTGTCTCCCTGTTATAAATACACACTCCCCAGTAACTGTCTATCCGTGTAATAAATACATACTCCCCAGTAACAGTCTCCCTGTAATAAATACACACTCCCCAGTAACTGTGTATCCTTGTAATAAATACACACTCCCCAGTAACTGTCTCCCTGTAATAAATTCTCACTCCCCAGAATCTGCCTATCCCTGTAATAAATACACACTCCCCAGTAACTGTCTCCCTGTAATAAATACACACTCCCCAGTAACTGTCTCCCTGTTATAAATACACACTCCCCAGTAACTGTCTCCCTTTAATAAATACGCACTCCTCAGTAACTGTCTCCCTGTAATAAATACACACTCCCCACTAACTGTCTTCTTATAATAAATACAGTCCCCAGTAACTGTCTCCCTGTAATAAATACACACTCCCCAGAAACTGTCTCCCCGTAATAAATACACACTCCCCAGTTACTGTCTATTCCTGTAACAAATACACACTCCCCAGTAACTGTCTCCCTGTAATAAATACACCCTCCCCAGAAACTGTCTATCCTTGTAATAAATACACACTCCCCAGTAACTGTCTGCCTGTAATAAATTCTCACTCTCCAGAATCTGCCTCTCCCTGTAATAAATGCACACTCCCCAGTAACTGTCTCCCTGTAATAAATACACACTCCCCAGTAACTGTCTCCCTGTAATAAATACACACTCCTCAGTAACTGTCTCCCTGTAATAAATACACACTCCCCAGTAACTGTCTCCCTGTTATAAATACACACTCCCCAGTAACTGTCTCCCTTTAATAAATACACACTCCCCAGTAACTGTCTCCCTGTAATAAATACACACTCCCCACTAACTGTCTTCTTGTAATAAATACAGTCCCCAGTAAATGTCTCCCTGTAATAAATACACACTCCCCAGTAACTGTCTCCCTGAAATAAATACACACTCCCCAGTAACTGTCTCCCTGTAATAAATACACATTCCCCAGTAACTGCCTCCCTGTAAGAAATACACACTCCCCAGTAACTGTCTATCCCTGTAATAAATACACACTCCCCAGTAACTGTCTCCCTGTAATAAATAAACACTCCCCAGTAACTGTCTCCCTGTAATAAATACACACTCCCCAGTAACAGTGTATCCTTGTCATAAATACACACTCCCCAGTAACTGTCTCCCTGTAATAAATTCTCACTCCCCAGTAACTGTCTATCCCTGTAATAAATACACACTCCCCAGTAACTGTCTCCCTGTAATAAATACACACTCCCCAGTAACTGTCTCCCTTCAATAAATACACACTCCCCAGTAACAGTCTCGCTGTAATAAATACACACTCCCCACTAACTGTCTTCTTGTAATATATACAGTCCACACTAACTGTCTCCCTGTAATAAATACACATTCCCCAGTAACTGTCTCCCTGTAATAAATACACATTCACCAGTAACTGTCTCCCTGTAATAAATACACACTCCCCAGTAACTGTCTCCCTGTAATAAATACACAGTCCCCAGTAACTGTCTCCCTGTAATAAATACACACTCCCCAGTTACTGTCTATTCGTGTAATAAATACACACTCCCCAGTAACTGTCTCCCTGTAATAAATACACACTCCCCAGTAACTGTCTCGCTGTATTAAATACACCATCCCCAGTAACTGTCTATCCTTGTAATAAATACACACTCCCCCGTAACTGTCTCCCTGTAATAAATACACACTCCCCGGTAACTGTCTCCCTGTAATAAATACACACTCCCCAGTAACTGTCTCCCTGTAATAAATACACACTCCCCAGTACCTGTCTATCCCTGTAATAAATACACACTCCCCAGTAACTGTCTACCTGTAATAAATACACACTCCCCTGTAACTGTCTCCCTGTAATAAATACACACTCCCCAGTAACTGTGTATCCTTGTAATAAATACACACTCCCCAGTAACTGTCTCCCTGTAATAAATTCTCACTCCCCAGTAACTGTCTATCCCTGTAATAAATACACACTCCCCAGTAACTGCCTACCTGTAATAAATACACACTCCCCAGAAACTGTCTCCCTGTTATAAATACACACTCCCCAGTAACTGTCTCCCTTTAATAAATACACACTCCCCAGTAACTGTCTCCCTGTAATAAATACACACTCCCCACTAACTGTCTTCTTGTAATAAATACAGTCCCCAGAAACTGTCTCCCTGTAATAAATACACATTCCCCAGTAACAGTCTCCCTGTAATAAATACACACTCCCCAGTAACTGTCTCCCTGTAATAAATACACATTCCCCAGTAACTGTCTCCCTGTAATAAATACACATTCCCCAGTAACAGTCTCCCTGTAATAAATACACACTCCCCAG
Source organism: Heterodontus francisci (assembly GCF_036365525.1). Classification (NCBI taxonomy): domain Eukaryota; kingdom Metazoa; phylum Chordata; class Chondrichthyes; order Heterodontiformes; family Heterodontidae; genus Heterodontus; species Heterodontus francisci. The sequence continues at coordinate 25,600,096 of NC_090375.1, forward strand.
TAACTGTCTCCCTGTAATAAATACACATTCCCCAGTAACTGTCTCCCTGTAATAAATACAAACTCCCCAGTAACTGTCTCCCTGTAATAAATACACATTCCCCAGTAACAGTCTCCCTGTAATAAATACACACTCCCCAGTAACTGTCTCCCTGTAATAAATACACATTCCCCAGTAACTGTCTCCCTGTAATAAATACACATTCCCCAGTAACAGTCTCCCTGTAATAAATACACACTCCCCAGTAACTGTCTCCCTGTAATAAATACACATTCCCCAGTAACTGTCTCCCTGTAATAAATACAAACTCCCCAGTAACTGTCTCCCTGTAATAAATACACATTCCCCAGTAACAGTCTCCCTGTAATAAATACACACTCCCCAGTAACTGTCTCCCTGTAATAAATACACATTCCCCAGTAACTGTCTCCCTGTAATAAATACACATTCCCCAGTAACAGTCTCCCTGTAATAAATACACACTCCCCAGTAACTGTCTCCCTGTAATAAATACACATTCCCCAGTAACTGTCTCCCTGTAATAAATACAAACTCCCCAGTAACTGTCTATCCCTGTAATAAATACACACTCCCCAATAACTGTCTCCCTGTAATAAATACACACTCCCCAGTAACTGTCTCCCTGTAATAAATACACTCTCCCCAGTAACTGTGTATCCTTGTAATAAATACACGCTCCCCAGTAACTGTCTCCCTGCAATAAATTCTCACTCCCCAGTAACTGTCTATCCCTGTAATAAATACACACTCCCCAGTAACTGTCTGCCTGTAATAAATACACACTCCCCAGTAACTGTCTCCCTTTAATAAATACACACTCCCCAGTAACTGTCTCCCTGTAATAAATACACACTCCCCACTAACTGTCTTCTTGTAATAAATACAGTCCCCAGTAACTGTCACCCTGTAATAAATACACATTCCCCAGTAACTGTCTCCCTGTAATAAATAGACACTCCCCGGTAACTGTCTCCCTGTAATAAATGCACACTCCCCAGTAACTGTCTCCCTATAATAAATACACACTCCCCAGTAACTGTCTATCCCTGTAATAAATACACACTCCCCAGTAACTGTCTCCCTGTAATAAATACACACTCCCCAATAACTTTCTCCCTGTAATAAATACACACTCCACAGTAACTGTGTATCCTTGTAATAAATACACGCTCCCCAGTCACTATCTCCCTGTAATAAATTCTCACTCCCCAGTAACTGTCTATCCCTGTAATAAATTCACACTCCCCAGTAACTGTCTCCCTGTAATAAATACACAGTCCCCAGTAACTGTCTCCCTGTATTAAATACACCATCCCCAGTAACTGTCTATCCTTGTAATAAATACACACTCCCCAGTAACTGTGTCCCTGTAATAAATACACACTCCCCAGTAACTGTCTCCCTGTAATAAATACACCCTCCCCAGTAACTGTCTATCCCTGTAATAAATACACACTCCCCAGTAACTGTCTGCCTGGAATAAATATACACTCCGCATTAACTGTCTCCCTTTAATAAATACACACTCTCCAGTAACTGTCTCCCTGTAATAAATACACACTCCCCAGGAACTGTGTATCCTTGTAATAAATACACACTCCCAGTAACTGTCTCCCTGTAATAAATTCTCACTCCCCAGAATCTGCCTATCCCTGTAATAAATACACACTCCCCAGTAACTGTCTCCCTGTAATAAATACACACTCCCCAGGAACTGTGTATCCTTGTAATAAATACACACTCCCAGTAACTGTCTCCCTGTAATAAATTCTCACTCCCCAGAATCTGCCTATCCCTGTAATAAATACACACTCCCCAGTAACTGTCTCCCTGTAATAAATACACACTCCCCAGTAACTGTCTCCCTGTTATAAATACACACTCCCCAGTAACTGTCTCCCTGTTATAAATACACACTCCCCAGTAACTGTCTCCCTTTAATAAATACACACTCCTCAGTAACTGTCTCCCTGTAATAAATACACACTCCCCACTAACTGTCTTCTTATAATAAATACAGTCCCCAGTAACTGTCTCCCTGTAATAAATACACACTCCCCAGTAACTGTCTCCCCGTAATAAATACACACTCCCCAGTTACTGTCTATTCCTGTAACAAATACACACTCCCCAGTAACTGTCTCCCTGTAATAAATACACCCTCCTCAGAAACTGTCCATCCTTGTAATAAATACACACTCCCCAGTAACTGTCTGCCTGTAATAAATTGTCACTCCCCAGAATCTGCCTATCCCTGTAATAAATACACACTCCCCAGTAACTGTCTCCCTGTAATAAATACACACTCCCCAGTAACTGTCACCCTGTTATAAATACACACTCCCCAGTAACTGTCTCCCTGTTATAAATACACACTCCCCAGTAACTGTCTATCCGTGTAATAAATACATACTCCCCAGTAACAGTCTCCCTGTAATAAATACACACTCCCCAGTAACTGTCTCCCTGTAATAAATACACACTCCCCAGTAACTGTCTCCCTGTTATAAATACACACTCCCCAGTAACTGTCTCCCTGTTATAAATACACACTCCCCAGTAACTGTCTCCCTTTAATAAATACACACTCCTCAGTAACTGTCTCCCTGTAATAAATACACACTCCCCACTAACTGTCTTCTTATAATAAATACAGTCCCCAGTAACTGTCTCCCTGTAATAAATACACATTCCCCAGTAACTGTCTATCCCTGTAATAAATACACACTCCCCAGTAACTATCTCCCTGTAATAAATTCTCACTCCCCAGAATCTGCCTATCCCTGTAATAAATACACACTCCCCAGTAACTGTCTCCCTGTAATAAATACACACTCCCCAGTAACTGTCTCCCTGTTATAAATACACACTCCCCAGTAACTGTCTCCCTGTTATAAATACACACTCCCCAGTAACTGTCTCCCTTTAATAAATACACACTCCTCAGTAACTGTCTCCCTGTAATAAATACACACTCCCCACTAACTGTCTTCTTATAATAAATACAGTCCCCAGTAACTGTCTCCCTGTAATAAATACACATTCCCCAGTAACTGTCTATCCCTGTAATAAATACACACACCCCAGTAACTGTCTCCCTGTAATAAATACACACTCCCCAGTAACTGTCTCCCTGTAATAAATACACACTCCCCAGTAACTGTGTATCCTTGTAATAAATACATGCTCCCCAGTAACTGTCTCGCTGCAATAAATTCTCACTCCCCAGTAACTGTCTATCCCTGTAATAAATACACACTCCCCAGTAACTGTCTGCCTGTAATAAATACACACTCCCCAGTAACTGTCTCCCTTTAATAAATACACACTCCCCAGTAACTGTCTCCCTGTAATAAATACACACTCCTCACTAACTGTCTTCTTGTAATAAATACAGTCCCCAGTAACTGTCTCCCTGTAGTAAATGCACACTCCCCAGTAACTGTCTCCCTGTAATAAATACACACTCCCCAGTAACTGTCTATCCCTGTAATAAATACACACTCCCCAGTAACTGTCTCCCTGTAATAAATACACACTCCCCAGTAACTGTCTCCCTGTAATAAATACACACTCCCCAGTAACTGTCTCCCTGTAATAAATTCTCACTCCCCAGTAACTGTCTATCCCTGTAATAAATACACACTCCCCAGTAACTGTCTGCCTGAAATAAATACACACTCCGCATTAACTGTCTCCCTTTAATAAATACACACTCCCCAGTAACTGTCTCCCTTTAATAAATACACACTCCTCAGTAACTGTCTCCCTGTAATAAATACACACTCCCCACTAACTGTCTTCTTATAATAAATACAGTCCCCAGTAACTGTCTCCCTGTAATAAATACACACTCCCCAGTAACTGTCTCCCCGTAATAAATACACACTCCCCAGTTACTGTCTATTCCTGTAACAAATACACACTCCCCAGTAACTGTCTCCCAGTAATAAATACACCCTCCTCAGAAACTGTCCATCCTTGTAATAAATACACACTCCCCAGTAACTGTCTGCCTGTAATAAATTGTCACTCCCCAGAATCTGCCTATCCCTGTAATAAATACACACTCCCCAGTAACTGTCTCCCTGTAATAAATACACACTCCCCAGTAACTGTCACCCTGTTATAAATACACACTCCCCAGTAACTGTCTCCCTGTTATAAATACACACTCCCCAGTAACTGTCTATCCGTGTAATAAATACATACTCCCCAGTAACAGTCTCCCTGTAATAAATACACACTCCCCAGTAACTGTCTCCCTGTAATAAATACACACTCCCCAGTAACTGTGTATCCTTGTAATAAATACACACTCCCCAGTAACTATCTCCCTGTAATAAATTCTCACTCCCCAGAATCTGCCTATCCCTGTAATAAATACACACTCCCCAGTAACTGTCTCCCTGTAATAAATACACACTCCCCAGTAACTGTCTCCCTGTTATAAATACACACTCCCCAGTAACTGTCTCCCTGTTATAAATACACACTCCCCAGTAACTGTCTCCCTTTAATAAATACACACTCCTCAGTAACTGTCTCCCTGTAATAAATACACACTCCCCACTAACTGTCTTCTTATAATAAATACAGTCCCCAGTAACTGTCTCCCTGTAATAAATACACATTCCCCAGTAACTGTCTATCCCTGTAATAAATACACACTCCCCAGTAACTGTCTCCCTGTAATAAATACACACTCCCCAGTAACTGTCTCCCTGTAATAAATACACACTCCCCAGTAACTGTGTATCCTTGTAATAAATACATGCTCCCCAGTAACTGTCTCCCTGCAATAAATTCTCACTCCCCAGTAACTGTCTGCCTGTAATAAATACACACTCCCCAGTAACTGTCTCCCTTTAATAAATACACACTCCCCAGTAACTGTCTCCCTGTAATAAATACACACTCCCCACTAACTGTCTTCTTGTAATAAATACAGTCCCCAGTAACTGTCTCCCTGTAGTAAATGCACACTCCCCAGTAACTGTCTCCCTGTAATAAATACACACTCCCCAGTAACTGTCTATCCCTGTAATAAATACACACTCCCCAGTAACTGTCTGCCTGTAATAAATACACACTCCCCAGTAACTGTCTCCCTGTAATAAATACACACTCCCCAGTAACTGTCTCCCTGTAATAAATACACACTCCCCACTAACTGTCTTCTTGTAATAAATACAGTCCCCAGTAACTGTCTCCCTGTAGTAAATGCACACTCCCCAGTAACTGTCTCCCTGTAATAAATACACACTCCCCAGTAACTGTCTATCCCTGTAATAAATACACACTCCCCAGTAACTGTCTCCCTGTAATAAATACACACTCCCCAGTAATTGTCTCCCTGTAATAAATACACACTCCCCAGTAACTGTGTATCCTTGTAATAAATACACACTCCCCAGTAACTGTCTCCCTGTAATAAATTCTCACTCCCCAGTAACTGTCTATCCCTGTAATAAATACACACTCCCCAGTAACTGTCTGCCTGAAATAAATACACACTCCGCATTAACTGTCTCCCTTTAATAAATACACACTCCCCAGAAACTGTCTCCCTGTAATAAATACACACTCCCCACTAACTGTCTTCTTGTAATAAATACAGTCCCCAGTAACTGTCTCCCTGTAATAAATACACATTCCCCAGAAACTGTCTCCCTGTAATAAATACACATTCCCCAGTAACTGTCTCCCTGTAATAAATACACATTCCCCAGTAACTGTCTCCCTGTAATAAATACACACTCCCCGGTAACTCTGTATCCCTGTAATAAATACACACTCCCCAGACACTGTCTCCCTGTAATAAATACACACTCCCCAGTAACTGTCTCCCTGTAATAAATACACACTCCCCAGTAACTGTCTCCCCGTAATAAATACACACTCCCCAGTTACTGTCTATTCCTGTAACAAATACACACTCCCCAGTAACTGTCTCCCTGTAATAAATACACCCTCCCCAGAAACTGTCTATCCTTGTAATAAATACACACTCCCCAGTAACTCTCCCCCTGTAATAAATACACACTCCCCAGTAACTGGCTATCCCTGTAAAAAATACACATTCCCCAGGAACTGTCTCCCTGTAATAAATACACACTCCCCGGTAACTGTCTCCCTGTAATAAATACACACTCCCCAGTAACTGTCTCCCTGTAATAAATACACATTCCCCAGTAACTGTCTATCCGTGTAATAAATACACACTCCCCACTAACAGACTCCCTGTAATAAATACACACTCCCCAGTAACTGTCTCCCTGTAATAAATACACACTCCCCAGTAACTGTGTATCCTTGTAATAAATACACACTCCCCAGTAACTGTCTGCCTGTAATAAATTCTCACTCCCCAGAATCTGCCTATCCCTGTAATAAATACACACTCCCCAGTAACTGTCTCCCTGTAATAAATACACACTCCCCAGTAACTGTCACCCTGTTATAAATACACACTCCCCAGTAACTGTCTCCCTGTTATAAATACACACTCCCCAGTAACTGTCTATCCGTGTAATAAATACATACTCCCCAGTAACAGTCTCCCTGTAATAAATACACACTCCCCAGTAACTGTCTCCCTGTAATAAATACACACTCCCCAGTAACTGTGTATCCTTGTAATAAATACACACTCCCCAGTAACTGTCTCCCTGTAATAAATTCTCACTCCCCAGAATCTGCCTATCCCTGTAATAAATACACACTCCCCAGTAACTGTCTCCCTGTAATAAATACACACTCCCCAGTAACTGTCTCCCTGTTATAAATACACACTCCCCAGTAACTGTCTCCCTGTTATAAATACACACTCCCCAGTAACTGTCTCCCTTTAATAAATACACACTCCTCAGTAACTGTCTCCCTGTAATAAATACACACTCCCCACTAACTGTCTTCTTATAATAAATACAGTCCCCAGTAACTGTCTCCCTGTAACAAATACACATTCCCCAGTAACTGTCTATCCCTGTAATAAATACACACTCCCCAGTAACTGTCTCCCTGTAATAAATACACACTCCCCAGTAACTGTCTCCCTGTAATAAATACACACTCCCCAGTAACAGTGTATCCTTGTCATCAATACACACTCCCCAGTAACTGTCTCCCTGTAATAAATTCTCACTCCCCAGTAACTGTCTATCCCTGTAATAAATACACACTCCCCAGTAACTGTCTCCCCGTAATGAATGCACACTCCCCAGTAACTGTCTCCCTTTAATAAATACACACTCCCCAGTAACAGTCTCCCTGTAATAAATACACACTCCCCACTAACTGTCTTCTTGTAATAAATACAGTCCCCACTAACTGTCTCCCTGTAATAAATACACATTCCCCAGTAACTGTCTCCCTGTAAGAAATACACATTCCCCAGTAACTGTCTCCCTGTAATAAATACACCCTCCCCAGTAACTGTCTCCCTGTAATAAATACACCCTCCCCACTAACTGTCTCCCTGTAATAAATACACACTCCCCAGTTACTGTCTATTCGTGTAATAAATACACACTCCCCAGTAACTGTCTCCCTGTAATAAATACACACTCCCCAGTAACTGTCTCGCTGTATTAGATACACCATCCCCAGTAACTGTCTATCCTTGTAATAAATACACACTCCCCAGTAACTCTCCCCCTGTAATAAATACACACTCCCCAGTAACTGACTATCCCTGTAATAAATACACACTCCCCAGTAACTGTCTCCCTGTAATAAATACACACTGCCCGGTAACTGTCTCCCTGTAATAAATACACACTCCCCAGTAACTGTCTCCCTGTAATAAATACACACTCCCCAGTACCTGTCTATCCCTGTAATAAATACACACTCCCCAGTAACTGTCTCCCTGTAATAAATACACACTCACCAGTAACTGTCTCCCTGTAATAAATACACACTCACCAGTAACTGTCTCCCTGTAATAAATACACACTCCCCACTAACTGTCTTCCTGTAATAAATACAGTCCCCAGTAACTGTCTCCCTGTAATAAATACACATTCCCCAGTAACTGTCTCCCTGTAATAAATACACACTCCCCAGTAACTGTCTCCCTGTAATAAATACACATTCCCCAGTAACTGTCTCCCTGGAAGAAATACAAACTCCCCAGTAACTGTCTATCCCTGTAATAAATACACACTCCCCAATAACTGTCTCCCTGTAATAAATACACACTCCCCAGTAACTGTCTCCCTGTAATAAATACACACTCCCCAGTAACTGTGTATCCTTGTAATAAATACACACTCCCCAGTAACTGTCTCCCTGTAATAAATTCTCACTCCCCAGTAACTGTCTATCCCTGTAATAAATACACACTCCCCAGTAACTGTCTATCCCTGTAATAAATACACACTCCGCATTAACTGTCTCCCTTTAATAAATACACACTCCCCAGTAACTGTCTCCCTTTAATAAAAACACACTCCCCAGTAACTGTCTCCCTGTAATAAATACAGTCCCCAGTAACTGTCTCCCTGGAATAAATACACATTCCCCAGAAACTGTCTCCCTGTAATAAATACACATTCCCCAGTAACTGTCTCCCTGTAATAAATACACATTCCCCAGTAACTGTCTCCCTGTAATAAATACTCACTCCCCAGTAACTGTCTATCCCTGTAATAAATACACTCTCCCCAGTAACTGTCTATCCCTGTAATAAATACACTCTCCCCAGTAACTGTCTCCCTGTAATAAATACACACTCCCCAGTAACTGTCTGCCTGTAATAAATACACACTCCCCAGTAACTGTCTCCCTGTAATAAATACACACTCCTCAGTAACTGTCTCCCTGTAATAAATACACACTCCCCAGTAACTGTCTCCCTGTTATAAATACACACTCCCCAGTAACTGTCTCCCTTTGATAAATACACACTCCCCAGTAACTGTCTCGCTGTAATAAATACACACTCCCCACTAACTGTCTTCTTGTAATAAATACAGTCCCCAGTAACTGTCTCCCTGTAATAAATACACATTCCCCAGTAACTGTCTCCCTGTAATAAATACACACTCCCCCGTAACTGTCTCCCTGTAATAAATACACAGTCCCCAGTAACTGCCTCCCTGTAAGAAATACACACTCCCCAGTAACTGTCTATCCCTGTAATAAATACACACTCCCCAGTAACTGTCTCCCTGTAATAAATAAACACTCCCCAGTAACTGTCTCCCTGTAATAAATACACACTCCCCAGTAACAGTGTATCCTTGTCATAAATACACACTCCCCAGTAACTGTCTCCCTGTAATAAATTCTCACTCCCCAGTAACTGTCTATCCCTGTAATAAATACACACTCCCCAGTAACTCTCTCCCTGTAATAAATACACACTCCCCAGTAACTCTCCCCCTGTAATAAATACACACTCCCCAGTAACTGGCTATCCCTGTAAAAAATACACATTCCCCAGGAACTGTCTCCCTGTAATAAATACACACTCCCCGGTAACTGTCTCCCTGTAATAAATACACACTCCCCAGTAACTGTCTCCCTGTAATAAATACACATTCCCCAGTAACTGTCTATCCGTGTAATAAATACACACTCCCCACTAACAGACTCCCTGTAATAAATACACACTCCCCAGTAACTGTCTCCCTGTAATAAATACACACTCCCCAGTAACTGTGTATCCTTGTAATAAATACACACTCCCCAGTAACTGTCTGCCTGTAATAAATTCTCACTCCCCAGAATCTGCCTATCCCTGTAATAAATACACACTCCCCAGTAACTGTCTCCCTGTAATAAATACACACTCCCCAGTAACTGTCACCCTGTTATAAATACACACTCCCCAGTAACTGTCTCCCTGTTATAAATACACACTCCCCAGTAACTGTCTATCCGTGTAATAAATACATACTCCCCAGTAACAGTCTCCCTGTAATAAATACACACTCCCCAGTAACTGTCTCCCTGTAATAAATACACACTCCCCAGTAACTGTGTATCCTTGTAATAAATACACACTCCCCAGTAACTGTCTCCCTGTAATAAATTCTCACTCCCCAGAATCTGCCTATCCCTGTAATAAATACACACTCCCCAGTAACTGTCTCCCTGTAATAAATACACACTCCCCAGTAACTGTCTCCCTGTTATAAATACACACTCCCCAGTAACTGTCTCCCTGTTATAAATACACACTCCCCAGTAACTGTCTCCCTTTAATAAATACACACTCCTCAGTAACTGTCTCCCTGTAATAAATACACACTCCCCACTAACTGTCTTCTTATAATAAATACAGTCCCCAGTAACTGTCTCCCTGTAACAAATACACATTCCCCAGTAACTGTCTATCCCTGTAATAAATACACACTCCCCAGTAACTGTCTCCCTGTAATAAATACACACTCCCCAGTAACTGTCTCCCTGTAATAAATACACACTCCCCAGTAACAGTGTATCCTTGTCATCAATACACACTCCCCAGTAACTGTCTCCCTGTAATAAATTCTCACTCCCCAGTAACTGTCTATCCCTGTAATAAATACACACTCCCCAGTAACTGTCTCCCCGTAATGAATGCACACTCCCCAGTAACTGTCTCCCTTTAATAAATACACACTCCCCAGTAACAGTCTCCCTGTAATAAATACACACTCCCCACTAACTGTCTTCTTGTAATAAATACAGTCCCCACTAACTGTCTCCCTGTAATAAATACACATTCCCCAGTAACTGTCTCCCTGTAAGAAATACACATTCCCCAGTAACTGTCTCCCTGTAATAAATACACCCTCCCCAGTAACTGTCTCCCTGTAATAAATACACCCTCCCCACTAACTGTCTCCCTGTAATAAATACACACTCCCCAGTTACTGTCTATTCGTGTAATAAATACACACTCCCCAGTAACTGTCTCCCTGTAATAAATACACACTCCCCAGTAACTGTCTCGCTGTATTAGATACACCATCCCCAGTAACTGTCTATCCTTGTAATAAATACACACTCCCCAGTAACTCTCCCCCTGTAATAAATACACACTCCCCAGTAACTGACTATCCCTGTAATAAATACACACTCCCCAGTAACTGTCTCCCTGTAATAAATACACACTGCCCGGTAACTGTCTCCCTGTAATAAATACACACTCCCCAGTAACTGTCTCCCTGTAATAAATACACACTCCCCAGTACCTGTCTATCCCTGTAATAAATACACACTCCCCAGTAACTGTCTCCCTGTAATAAATACACACTCACCAGTAACTGTCTCCCTGTAATAAATACACACTCACCAGTAACTGTCTCCCTGTAATAAATACACACTCCCCACTAACTGTCTTCCTGTAATAAATACAGTCCCCAGTAACTGTCTCCCTGTAATAAATACACATTCCCCAGTAACTGTCTCCCTGTAATAAATACACACTCCCCAGTAACTGTCTCCCTGTAATAAATACACATTCCCCAGTAACTGTCTCCCTGGAAGAAATACAAACTCCCCAGTAACTGTCTATCCCTGTAATAAATACACACTCCCCAATAACTGTCTCCCTGTAATAAATACACACTCCCCAGTAACTGTCTCCCTGTAATAAATACACACTCCCCAGTAACTGTGTATCCTTGTAATAAATACACACTCCCCAGTAACTGTCTCCCTGTAATAAATTCTCACTCCCCAGTAACTGTCTATCCCTGTAATAAATACACACTCCCCAGTAACTGTCTATCCCTGTAATAAATACACACTCCGCATTAACTGTCTCCCTTTAATAAATACACACTCCCCAGTAACTGTCTCCCTTTAATAAAAACACACTCCCCAGTAACTGTCTCCCTGTAATAAATACAGTCCCCAGTAACTGTCTCCCTGGAATAAATACACATTCCCCAGAAACTGTCTCCCTGTAATAAATACACATTCCCCAGTAACTGTCTCCCTGTAATAAATACACATTCCCCAGTAACTGTCTCCCTGTAATAAATACTCACTCCCCAGTAACTGTCTATCCCTGTAATAAATACACTCTCCCCAGTAACTGTCTATCCCTGTAATAAATACACTCTCCCCAGTAACTGTCTCCCTGTAATAAATACACACTCCCCAGTAACTGTCTGCCTGTAATAAATACACACTCCCCAGTAACTGTCTCCCTGTAATAAATACACACTCCTCAGTAACTGTCTCCCTGTAATAAATACACACTCCCCAGTAACTGTCTCCCTGTTATAAATACACACTCCCCAGTAACTGTCTCCCTTTGATAAATACACACTCCCCAGTAACTGTCTCGCTGTAATAAATACACACTCCCCACTAACTGTCTTCTTGTAATAAATACAGTCCCCAGTAACTGTCTCCCTGTAATAAATACACATTCCCCAGTAACTGTCTCCCTGTAATAAATACACACTCCCCCGTAACTGTCTCCCTGTAATAAATACACAGTCCCCAGTAACTGCCTCCCTGTAAGAAATACACACTCCCCAGTAACTGTCTATCCCTGTAATAAATACACACTCCCCAGTAACTGTCTCCCTGTAATAAATAAACACTCCCCAGTAACTGTCTCCCTGTAATAAATACACACTCCCCAGTAACAGTGTATCCTTGTCATAAATACACACTCCCCAGTAACTGTCTCCCTGTAATAAATTCTCACTCCCCAGTAACTGTCTATCCCTGTAATAAATACACACTCCCCAGTAACTGTCTCCCTGTAATAAATACACACTCCCCAGTAACTGTCTCCCTTCAATAAATACACACTCCCCAGTAACAGTCTCGCTGTAATAAATACACACTCCCCACTAACTGTCTTCTTGTAATAAATACAGTCCACACTAACTGTCTCCCTGTAATAAATACACATTCCCCAGTAACTGTCTCCCTGTAATAAATACACATTCACCAGTAACTGTCTCCCTGTAATAAATACACACTCCCCAGTAACTGTCTCCCTGTAATAAATACACAGTCCCCAGTAACTGTCTCCCTGTAATAAATACACACTCCCCTGTAACTGTCTCCCTGTAATAAATACACACTCCCCAGTAACTGTGTATCCTTGTAATAAATACTCACTCCCCAGTAACTGTCTCCCTGTAATAAATTCTCACTCCCCAGTAAGTGTCTATCCCTGTAATAAATACACACTCCCCAGTAACTGCCTACCTGTAATAAATACACACTCCCCAGAAAATGTCTCCCTGTTATAAATACACACTCCCCAGTAACTGTCTCCCTTTAATAAATACACACTCCCCAGTAACTGTCTCCCTGTAATAAATACACACTCCCCACTAACTGTCTTCTTATAATAAATACAGTCCCCAGTAACTGTCTCCCTGTAATAAATACACATTCCCCAGTAACTGTCTATCCCTGTAATAAATACACACTCCCCAGTAACTGTCTCCCTGTAATAAATACACACTCCCCAGTAACTGTCTCCCTGTAATAAATACACACTCCCCAGTAACAGTGTATCCTTGTGATAAATACACACTCCCCAGTAACAGTCTCCCTGGAATAAATTCTCACTCCCCAGTAACTGTCTATCCCTGTAATAAATACACACTCCCCAGTAACTGTCTCCCTGTAATGAATACACACTCCCCAGTAACTGTCTCCCTTTAATAAATACACACTCCCCAGTAACAGTCTCCCTGTAATAAATACACACTCCCCACTAACTGTCTTCTTGTAATAAATACAGTCCCCACTAACTGTCTCCCTGTAATAAATACAAATTCCCCAGTAACTGTCTCCCTGTAATAAATACACATTCCCCAGTAACTGTCTCCCTGTAATAAATACACCCTCCCCAGTAACTGTCTCCCTGTAATAAATACACAGTCCCCAGTAACTGTCTCCCTGTAATAAATACACACTCCCCAGTTACTGTCTATTCGTGTAATAAATACACACTCCCCAGTAACTGACTAACCCTGTAATAAATACACACTCCCCAGTAACTGTCTCCCTGTAATAAATACACATTCCCCAGTAACTGTCTCCCTGTAATAAATACACCCTCCCCAGTAACTGTCTCCCTGTAATAAATACACATACCCCAGTAACTGTCTCCCTGTAATAAATACACACTCCCCAGTAACTGTCTCCCTGTAATAAATACACAGTCCCCAGTAACTGCCTCCCTGTAAGAAATACACACTCCCCAGTAACTGTCTATCCCTGTAATAAATACACACTCCCCAGTAACTGTCTCCCTGTAATAAATAAACACTCCCCAGTAACTGTCTCCCTGTAATAAATACACACTCCCCAGTAACAGTGTATCCTTGTCATAAATACACACTCCCCAGTAACTGTCTCCCTGTAATAAATTCTCACTCCCCAGTAACTGTCTCCCTTCAATAAATACACACTCCCCAGTAACAGTCTCGCTGTAATAAATACACACTCCCCACTAACTGTCTTCTTGTAATATATACAGTCCACACTAACTGTCTCCCTGTAATAAATACACATTCCCCAGTAACTGTCTCCCTGTAATAAATACACATTCACCAGTAACTGTCTCCCTGTAATAAATACACACTCCCCAGTAACTGTCTCCCTGTAATAAATACACAGTCCCCAGTAACTGTCTCCCTGTAATAAATACACACTCCCCTGTAACTGTCTCCCTGTAATAAATACACACTCCCCAGTAACTGTCTCCCTGTAATAAATACACATTCCCCAGTAACTGTCTCCCTGGAAGAAATACAAACTCCCCAGTAACTGTCTATCCCTGTAATAAATACACACTCCCCAATAACTGTCTCCCTGTAATAAATACACACTCCCCAGTAACTGTCTCCCTGTAATAAATACACACTCCCCAGTAACTGTGTATCCTTGTAATAAATACACACTCCCCAGTAACTGTCTCCCTGTAATAAATTCTCACTCCCCAGTAACTGTCCATCCCTGTAATAAATACACACTCCCCAGTAACTGTCTATCCCTGTAATAAATACACACTCCGCATTAACTGTCTCCCTTTAATAAATACACACTCCCCAGTAACTGTCTCCCTTTAATAAATACACACTCCCCAGTAACTGTCTCCCTGTAATAAATACAGTCCCCAGTAACTGTCTCCCTGGAATAAATACACATTCCCCAGAAACTGTCTCCCTGTAATAAATACACATTCCCCAGTAACTGTCTCCCTGTAATAAATACACATTCCCCAGTAACTGTCTCCCTGTAATAAATACTCACTCCCCAGTAACTGTCTATCCCTGTAATAAATACACTCTCCCCAGTAACTGTCTATCCCTGTAATAAATACACTGTCCCAAGTAACTGTCTCCCTGTAATAAATACACACTCCCCAGTAACTGTCTCCCTGTAATAAATACACACTCCCCAGTAACTGTCTCCCTGTAATAAATACACACTCCTCAGTAACTGTCTCCCTGTAATAAATACACACTCCCCAGTAACTGTCTCCCTGTTATAAATACACACTCCCCAGTAACTGTCTCCCTTTAATAAATACACACTCCCCAGTAACTGTCTCCCTGTAATAAATACACACTCCCCACTAACTGTCATCTTGTAATAAATACAGTCCCCAGTAACTGTCTCCCTGTAATAAATACACATTCCCCAGTAACTGTCTCCCTGTAATAAATACACACTCCCCAGTAACTGTCTCCCTGTAATAAATACACAGTCCCCAGTAACTGCCTCCCTGTAAGAAATACACACTCCCCAGTAACTGTCTATCCCTGTAATAAATACACACTCCCCAGTAACTGTCTCCCTGTAATAAATAAACACTCCCCAGTAACTGTCTCCCTGTAATAAATACACACTCCCCAGTAAGAGTGTATCCTTGTCATAAATACACACTCCCCAGTAACTGTCTCCCTGTAATAAATTCTCACTCCCCAGTAACTGTCTATCCCTGTAATAAATACACACTCCCCAGTCACTGTCTCCCTGTAATAAATACACACTCCCCAGTAACTGTCTCCCTTCAATAAATACACACTCCCCAGTAACAGTCTCGCTGTAATAAATACACACTCCCCACTAACTGTCTTCTTGTAATATATACAGTCCACACTAACTGTCTCCCTGTAATAAATACACATTCCCCAGTAACTGTCTCCCTGTAATAAATACACATTCACCAGTAACTGTCTCCCTGTAATAAATACACACTCCCCAGTAACTGTCTCCCTGTAATAAATACACACTCCCCTGTAACTGTCT
This sequence comes from Heterodontus francisci, assembly GCF_036365525.1. Classification (NCBI taxonomy): domain Eukaryota; kingdom Metazoa; phylum Chordata; class Chondrichthyes; order Heterodontiformes; family Heterodontidae; genus Heterodontus; species Heterodontus francisci. The sequence continues at coordinate 25,616,353 of NC_090375.1, forward strand.
CCCTGTAATAAATACACACTCCCCAGTAACTGTGTATCCTTGTAATAAATACACACTCCCCAGTAACTGTCTCCCTGTAATAAATTCTCACTCCCCAGTAACTGTCTATCCCTGTAATAAATACACACTCCCCAGTACCTGCCTACCTGTAATAAATACACACTCCCCAGAAACTGTCTCCCTGTTATAAATACACACTCCCCAGTAACTGTCTCCCTTTAATAAATACACACTCCCCAGTAACTGTCTCCCTGTAATAAATACACACTCCCCACTAACTGTATTCTTATAATAAATACAGTCCCCAGTAACTGTCTCCCTGTAATAAATACACATTCCCCAGTAACTGTCTATCCCTGTAATAAATACACACTCCCCAGTAACTGTCTCCCTGTAATAAATACACACTCCCCAGTAACTGTCTCCCTGTAATAAATACACACTCCCCAGTAACAGTGTATCCTTGTGATAAATACACACTCCCCAGTAACTGTCTCCCTGGAATAAATTCTCACTCCCCAGTAACTGTCTATCCCTGTAATAAATACACACTCCCCAGTAACTGTCTCCCTGTAATGAATACACACTCCCCAGTAACTGTCTCCCTTTAATAAATACACACTCCCCAGTAACAGTCTCCCTGTAATAAATACACACTCCCCACTAACTGTCTTCTTGTAATAAATACAGTCCCCACTAACTGTCTCCCTGTCATAAATACACATTCCCCAGTAACTGTCTCCCTGTAATAAATACACAATCCCCAGTAACTGTCTCCCTGTAATAAATACACCCTCCCCAGTAACTGTCTCCCTGTAATAAATACACAGACCCCAGTAACTGTCTCCCTGTAATAAATACACACTCCCCAGTTACTGTCTATTCGTGTAATAAATACACACTCCCCAGTAACTGACTATCCCTGTAATAAATACACACTCCCCAGTAACTGTCTCCCTGTAATAAATACACATTCCCCAGTAACAGTCTCCCTGTAATAAATACACACTCCCCACTAACTGTCTTCTTGTAATAAATACAGTCCCCACTAACTGTCTCCCTGTAATAAATACACATTCCCCAGTAACTGTCTCCCTGTAATAAATACAGATTCCCCAGTAACTGTCTCCCTGTAATAAATACACCCTCCCCAGTAACTGTCTCCCTGTAATAAATACACAGTCCCCAGTAACTGTCTCCCTGTAATAAATACACACTCCCCAGTTACTGTCTATTCGTGTAATAAATACACACTCCCCAGTAACTGACTATCCCTGTAATAAATACACACTCCCCAGTAACTGTCTCCCTGTAATAAATACACATTCCCCAGTAACTGTCTCCCTGTAATAAATACACCCTCCCCAGTAACTGTCTCCCTGTAATAAATACACATACCCCAGTAACTGTCTCCCTGTAATAAATACACACTCCCCAGTAACTGTCTATCCCTGTAATAAATACACACTCCCCAGTAACTGTCTCCCTGTAATAAATACTCACTCCCCAGTAACTGTCTATCCCTGTAATAAATACACTCTCCCCAGTAACTGTCTATCCCTGTAATAAATACACTCTCCCAAGTAACTGTCTCCCTGTAATAAATACACACTCCCCAGTAACTGTCTCCCTGTAATAAATACACACTCCCCAGTAACTGTCTCCCTGTAATAAATACACACTCCTCAGTAACTGTCTCCCTGTAATAAATACACACTCCCCAGTAACTGTCTCCCTGTTATAAATACACACTCCCCAGTAACTGTCTCCCTTTAATAAATACACACTCCCCAGTAACTGTCTCCCTGTAATAAATACACACTCCCCACTAACTGTCTTCTTGTAATAAATACAGTCCCCAGTAACTGTCTCCCTGTAATAAATACACATTCCCCAGTAACTGTCTCCCTGTAATAAATACACACTCCCCAGTAACTGTCTCCCTGTAATAAATACACAGTCCCCAGTAACTGCCTCCCTGTAAGAAATACACACTCCCCAGTAACTGTCTATCCCTGTAATAAATACACACTCCCCAGTAACTGTCTCCCTGTAATAAATAAACACTCCCCAGTAACTGTCTCCCTGTAATAAATACACACTCCCCAGTAACAGTGTATCCTTGTCATAAATACACACTCCCCAGTAACTGTCTCCCTGTAATAAATTCTCACTCCCCAGTAACTGTCTATCCCTGTAATAAATACACACTCCCCAGTCACTGTCTCCCTGTAATAAATACACACTCCCCAGTAACTGTCTCCCTTCAATAAATACACACTCCCCAGTAACAGTCTCGCTGTAATAAATACACACTCCCCACTAACTGTCTTCTTGTAATATATACAGTCCACACTAACTGTCTCCCTGTAATAAATACACATTCCCCAGTAACTGTCTCCCTGTAATAAATACACATTCACCAGTAACTGTCTCCCTGTAATAAATACACACTCCCCAGTAACTGTCTCCCTGTAATAAATACACACTCCCCTGTAACTGTCTCCCTGTAATAAATACACACTCCCCAGTAACTGTGTATCCTTGTAATAAATACACACTCCCCAGTAACTGTCTCCCTGTAATAAATTCTCACTCCCCAGTAACTGTCTATCCCTGTAATAAATACACACTCCCCAGTACCTGCCTACCTGTAATAAATACACACTCCCCAGAAACTGTCTCCCTGTTATAAATACACACTCCCCAGTAACTGTCTCCCTTTAATAAATACACACTCCCCAGTAACTGTCTCCCTGTAATAAATACACACTCCCCACTAACTGTCTTCTTATAATAAATACAGTCCCCAGTAACTGTCTCCCTGTAATAAATACACATTCCCCAGTAACTGTCTATCCCTGTAATAAATACACACTCCCCAGTAACTGTCTCCCTGTAATAAATACACACTCCCCAGTAACTGTCTCCCTGTAATAAATACACACTCCCCAGTAACAGTGTATCCTTGTGATAAATACACACTCCCCAGTAACTGTCTCCCTGGAATAAATTCTCACTCCCCAGTAACTGTCTATCCCTGTAATAAATACACACTCCCCAGTAACTGTCTCCCTGTAATGAATACACACTCCCCAGTAACTGTCTCCCTTTAATAAATACACACTCCCCAGTAACAGTCTCCCTGTAATAAATACACACTCCCCACTAACTGTCTTCTTGTAATAAATACAGTCCCCACTAACTGTCTTCTTGTAATAAATACAGTCCCCACTAACTGTCTCCCTGTAATAAATACACATTCCCCAGTAACTGTCTCCCTGTAATAAATACACATTCCCCAGTAACTGTCTCCCTGTAATAAATACACCCTCCCCAGTAACTGTCTCCCTGTAATAAATACACAGACCCCAGTAACTGTCTCCCTGTAATAAATACACACTCCCCAGTTACTGTCTATTCGTGTAATAAATACACACTCCCCAGTAACTGACTATCCCTGTAATAAATACACACTCCCCAGTAACTGTCTCCCTGTAATAAATACACATTCCCCAGTAACAGTCTCCCTGTAATAAATACACACTCCCCACTAACTGTCTTCTTGTAATAAATACAGTCCCCACTAACTGTCTCCCTGTAATAAATACACATTCCCCAGTAACTGTCTCCCTGTAATAAATACACATTCCCCAGTAACTGTCTCCCTGTAATAAATACACCCTCCCCAGTAACTGTCTCCCTGTAATAAAAACACAGTCCCCAGTAACTGTCTCCCTGTAATAAATACACACTCCCCAGTTACTGTCTATTCGTGTAATAAATACACACTCCCCAGTAACTGACAATCCCTGTAATAAATACACACTCCCCAGTAACTGTCTCCCTGTAATAAATACACATTCCCCAGTAACCGTCTCCCTGTAATAAATACACCCTCCCCAGTAACTGTCTCCCTGTAATAAATACACATACCCCAGTAACTGTCTCCCTGTAATAAATACACACTCCCCAGTAACTGTCTATCCCTGTAATAAATACACACTCCCCAGTAACTGTCTCCCTGTAATAAATAAACACTCCCCAGAAACTGTCTCCCTGTAATAAATACACACTCCCCAGTAACAGTGTATCCTTGTCATAAATACACACTCCCCAGTAACTGTCTCCCTGTAATAAATTCTCACTCCCCAGTAACTGTCTATCCCTGTAATAAATACACACTCCCCAGTAACTGTCTCCCTGTAATAAATACACACTCCCCAGTAACTGTCTCCCTTCAATAAATACACACTCCCCAGTAACAGTCTCGCTGTAATAAATACACACTCCCCACTAACTGTCATCTTGTAATATATACAGTCCACACTAACTGTCTCCCTGTAATAAATACACATTCCCCAGTAACTGTCTCCCTGTAATAAATACACATTCACCAGTAACTGTCTCCCTGTAATAAATACACACTCCCCAGTAACTGTCTCCCTGTAATAAATACACAGTCCCCAGTAACTGTCTCCCTGTAATAAATGCACACTCCCCAGTAACTGTCTCCCTGTAATAAATACACATTCCCCAGTAACTGTCTCCCTGTAATAAATACACCCTCCCCAGTAACTGTCTCCCTGTAATAAATACACATACCCCAGTAACTGTCTCCCTGTAATAAATACACACTCCCCAGTAACTGTCTCCCTGTAATAAATACACAGTCCCCAGTAACTGCCTCCCTGTAAGAAATACACACTCCCCAGTAACTGTCTATCCCTGTAATAAATACACACTCCCCAGTAACTGTCTCCCTGTAATAAATAAACACGCCCCAGTAACTGTCTCCCTGTAATAAATACACACTCCCCAGTAACAGTGTATCCTTGTCATAAATACACACTCCCCAGTAACTGTCTCCCTGTAATAAATTCTCACTCCCCAGTAACTGTCTATCCCTGTAATAAATACACACTCCCCAGTAACTGTCTCCCTGTAATAAATACACACTCCCCAGTAACTGTCTCCCTTCAATAAATACACACTCCCCAGTAACAGTCTCGCTGTAATAAATACACACTCCCCAGTAACTGTCTTCTTGTAATATATACAGTCCACACTAACTGTCTCCCTGTAATAAATACACATTCCCCAGTAACTGTCTCCCTGTAATAAATACACATTCACCAGTAACTGTCTCCCTGTAATAAATACACACTCCCCAGTAACTGTCTCCTTGTAATAAATACACAGTCCCCAGTAACTGTCTCCCTGTAATAAATACACACTCCCCTGTAACTGTCTCCCTGTAATAAATACACACTCCCCAGGAACTGTGCATCCTTGTAATAAATACACACTCCCCAGTAACTGTCTCCCTGTAATAAATTCTCACTCCCCAGTAACTGTCTATCCCTGTAATAAATACACACTCCCCAGTAACTGCCTACCTGTAATAAATACACACTCCCCAGAAACTGTCTCCCTGTTATAAATACACACTCCCCAGTAACTGTCTCCCTTTAATAAATACACACTCCCCAGTAACTGTCTCCCTGTAATAAATACACACTCCCCACTAACTGTCTCCCTGTAATAAATACAGTCCCCAGTAACTGTCTCCCTGTAATAAATACACATTCCCCAGTAACTGTCTATCCCTGTAATAAATACACACTCCCCAGTAACTGTCTCCCTGTAATAAATACACACTCCCCAGTAACTGTCTCCCTGTAATAAATACACACTCCCGAGTAACAGTGTATCCTTGTCATAAATACACACTCCCCAGTAACTGTCTCCCTGTAATAAATTCTCACTCCCCAGTAACTGTCTATCCCTGTAATAAATACACACTCCCCAGTAACTGTCTCCCTGTAATGAATACACACTCCCCAGTAACTGTCTCCCTTTAATAAATACACACTCCCCAGTAACAGTCTCCCTGTAATAAATACACACTCCCCACTAACTGTCTTCTTGTAATAAATACAGTCCCCACTAACTGTCTCCCTGTAATAAATACACATTCCCCAGTAACTGTCTCCCTGTAATAAATACACATTCCCCAGTAACTGTCTCCCTCTAACAAATACACCCTCCCCAGTAACTGTCTCCCTGTAATAAATACACAGTCCCCAGTAACTGTCTCCCTGTAATAAAAACACACTCCCCAGTTACTGTCTATTCGTGTAATAAATACACACTCCCCAGTAACTGACTATCCCTGTAATAAATACACACTCCCCAGTAACTGTCTCCCTGTAATAAATACACACTCCCCGGTAACTGTCTCCCTGTAATAAATACACACTCCCCAGTAACTGTCTCCCTGTAATAAATACACACTCCCCAGTACCTGTCTATCCCTGTAATAAATACACACTCCCCAGTAACTGTCTCCCTGTAATAAATACACACTCACCAGTAACTGTCTCCCTGTAATAAATACACACTCCCCAGTAACTGTGTATCCTTGTAATAAATACACACTCCCCAGTAACTGTCTCCCTGTAATAAATTCTCACTCCCCAGTAACTGTCTATCCCTGTAATAAATTCACACTCCCCAGTAACTGCCTCCCTGTAATAAATACACACTCCCCAGTAACTGTCTCCCTGTTATAAATACACACTCCCCAGTAACTGTCTCCCTTTAATAAATACACACTCCCCAGTAACTGTCTCCCTGTAATAAATACACACTCCCCACTAACTGTCTTCCTGTAATAAATACAGTCCCCAGTAACTGTCTCCCTGTAATAAATACACATTCCCCAGTAACTGTCTCCCTGTAATAAATACACACTCCCCAGTAACTGTCTCCCTGTAAGAAATACACATTCCCCAGTAACTGTCTCCCTGGAAGAAATACAAACTCCCCAGTAACTGTCTATCCCTGTAATAAATACACACTCCCCAATAACTGTCTTCCTGTAATAAATACACACTCCCCAGTAACTGTCTCCCTGTAATAAATACACACTCCCCAGTAACTGTGTATCCTTGTAATAAATACACACTCCCCAGTAACTGTCTCCCTGCAATAAATTCTCACTCCCCAGTAACTGTCTATCCCTGTAATAAATACACACTCCCCAGTAACTGTCTATCCCTGTAATAAATACACACTCCACATTAACTGTCTCCCTTTAATAAATACAAACTCCCCAGTAACTGTCTCCCTGGAATAAATACACATTCCCCAGAAACTGTCTCCCTGTAATAAATACACATTCCCCAGTAACTGTCTCCCTGTAATAAATACACATTCCCCAGTAACTGTCTCCCTGTAATAAATACTCACTCCCCAGTAACTGTCTATCCCTGTAATAAATACACTCTCCCCAGTAACTGTCTATCCCTGTAATAAATACACTCTCCCCAGTAACTGTCTCCCTGTAATAAATACACACGCCCCAGTAACTGTCTCCCTGTAATAAATACACACTCCCCAGTAACTGTCTCCCTGTAATAAATACACACTCCTCAGTAACTGTCTCCCTGTAATAAATACACACTCCCCAGTAACTGTCTCCCTGTTATAAATACACACTCCCCAGTAACTGTCTCCCTTTAATAAATACACACTCCCCAGTAACTGTCTCCCTGTAATAAATACACACTCCCCACTAACTGTCTTCTTGTAATAAATACAGTCCCCAGTAACTGTCTCCCTGTAATAAATACACATTCCCCAGTAACTGTCTCCCTGTAATAAATACACACTCCCCAGTAACTGTCTCCCTGTAATAAATACACAGTCCCCAGTAACTGCCTCCCTGTAAGAAATACACACTCCCCAGTAACTGTCTATCCCTGTAATAAATACACACTCGCCAGGAACTGTCTCCCTGTAATAAATAAACACTCCCCAGTAACTGTCTCCCTGTAATAAATACACACTCCCCAGTAACAGTGTATCCTTGTCATAAATACACACTCCCCAGTAACTGTCTCCCTGTAATAAATTCTGACTCCCCAGTAACTGTCTATCCCTGTAATAAATACACACTCCCCAGTAACTGTCTCCCTGTAATAAATACACACTCCCCAGTAACTGTCTCCCTTCAATAAATACACACTCCCCAGTAACAGTCTCGCTGTAATAAATACACACTCCCCACTAACTGTCTTCTTGTAATATATACAGTCCACACTAACTGTCTCCCTGTAATAAATACACATTCCCCAGTAACTGTCTCCCTGTAATAAATACACATTCACCAGTAACTGTCTCCCTGTAATAAATACACACTCCCCAGTAACTGTCTCCCTGTAATAAATACACAGTCCCCAGTAACTGTCTCCCTGTAATAAATACACACTCCCCAGTTACTGTCTATTCGTGTAATAAATACACACTCCCCAGTAACTGTCTCCCTGTAATAAATACACACTCCCCAGTAACTGTCTCGCTGTATTAAATACACCATCCCCAGTAACTGTCTATCCTTGTAATAAATACACACTCCCCAGTAACTCTCCCCCTGTAATAAATACACACTCCCCAGTAACTGTCTCCCTGTAATAAATACACACTCCCCGGTAACTGTCTCCCTGTAATAAATACACACTCCCCAGTAACTGTCTCCCTGTAATAAATACACACTCCCCAGTACCTGTCTATCCCTGTAATAAATACACACTCCCCAGTAACTGTCTCCCTGTAATAAATACACACTCCCCTGTAACTGTCTCCCTGTAATAAATACACACTCCCCAGTAACTGTGTATCCTTGTAAAAAATACACACTCCCCAGTAACTGTCTCCCTGTAATAAATTCTCACTCCCCAGTAACTGTCTATCCCTGTAATAAATACACACTCCCCAGTAACTTCCTACCTGTAATAAATACACACTCCCCAGTAACTGTCTCCCTTTAATAAATACACACTCCCCAGTAACTGTCTCCCTGTAATAAATACACACTCCCCACTAACTGTCTTCTTGTAATAAATACAGTCCCCAGAAACTGTCTCCCTGTAATAAATACACATTCCCCAGTAACAGTCTCCCTGTAAGAAATACAAACTCCCCAGTAACTGTCTATCCCTGTAATAAATACACACTCCCCAATAACTGTCTCCCTGAAATAAATACACACTCCCCAGTAACTGTCTCCCTGTAATAAATATACACTCCCCAGTAACTGTGTATCCTTGTAATAAATACACGCTCCCCAGTAACTGTCTCCCTGCAATAAATTCTCACTCCCCAGTAACTGTCTATCCCTGTAATAAATACACACTCCCCAGTAACTGTCTGCCTGTAATAAATACACACTCCCCAGTAACTGTCTCCCTTTAATAAATACACACTCCCCAGTAACTGTCTCCCTGTAATAAATACACACTCCCCACTAACTGTCTTCTTGTAATAAATACAGTCCCCAGTAACTGTCACCCTGTAATAAATACACATTCCCCAGAAACTGTCTCCCTGTAATAAATGCACACTCCCCAGTAACTGTCTCCCTGTAATAAATACACACTTCCTAGTAACTGTCTATCCCTGTAATAAATACACACTCCCCAGTAACTGTCTCCCTGTAATAAATACACACTCCCCAATAACTGTTTCCCTGTAATAAATACACACTCCCAAGTAACTGTGTATCCTTGTAATAAATACACGCTCCCCAGTAACTATCTCCCTGTAATAAATTCTCACTCCCCAGTAACTGTCTATCCCTGTAATAAATTCACACTCCGCAGTAACTGTCTCCCTGTAATAAATACACACTCCCCAGTAACTGTCTCCCTGTATTAAATACACCATCCCCAGTAACTGCCTATCCTTGTAATAAATACACACTCCCCAGTAACTGTGTCCCTGTAATAAATACACACTCCCCAGTAACTGTCTCCCTGTAATAAATACACACTCCCCAGTTACTGTCTATTCCTGTAACAAATACACACTCCCCAGTAACTGTCTCCCTGTAATAAATACACCCTCCCCAGTAACTGTCTATCCTTGTAATAAATGCACACTCCCCAGTAACTCTCCCCCTGTAATAAATACACACTCCCCAGTAACTGGCTATCCCTGTAATAAATACACACTCCCCAGTAACTGTCTCCCTGTAATAAATAACCACTCCCCAGTAACTGTCACCCTGTTATAAATAAACACTCCCCAGTAACTGTCTCCCTGTTATAAATACACACTCCCCAGTAACTGTCTCCCTGTTATAAATACACACTCCCCAGTAACTGTCTATCCATGTAATAAATACATACTCCCCAGTAACAGTCTCCCTGTAATAAATACACACTCCCCAGTAACTGTCTCCCTGTAATAAATACACACTCCCCAGTAACTGTGTATCCTTGTAATAAATACACACTCCCCAGTAACTGTCTCCCTGTAATAAATTCTCACTCCCCAGAATCTGCCTATCCCTGTAATAAATACACACTCCCCAGTAACTGTCTCCCTGTAATAAATACACACTCCCCGGTAACTCTGTATCCCTGTAATAAATACACACTCCCCAGACACTGTCTCCCTGTAATAAATACACACTCCCCAGTAACTGTCTCCCTGTAATAAATACACACTCCCCAGTAACTGTCTCTCCGTAATAAATACACACTCCCCAGTTACTGTCTATTCCTGTAACAAATACACACTCCCCAGTAACTGTCTCCCTGTAATAAATACACACTCCCCAGTAACTGTCTCCCTGTAAGAAATACACATTCCCCAGTAACTGTCTCCCTGGAAGAAATACAAACTCCCCAGTAACTGTCTATCCCTGTAATAAATACACAGTCCCCAATAACTGTCTTCCTGTAATAAATACACACTCCCCAGTAACTGTCTCCCTGTAATAAATACACACTCCCCAGTAACTGTGTATCCTTGTAATAACTACACACTCCCCAGTAACTGTCTCCCTGCAATAAATTCTCACTCCCCAGTAACTGTCTATCCCTGTAATAAATACACACTCCCCAGTAACTGTCTATCCCTGTAATAAATACACACTCCGCATTAACTGTCTCCCTTTAATAAATACAAACTCCCCAGTAACTGTCTCCCTGGAATAAATACACATTCCCCAGAAACTGTCTCCCTGTAATAAATACACATTCCCCAGTAACTGTCTCCCTGTAATAAATACACATTCCCCAGTAACTGTCTCCCTGTAATAAATACTCACTCCCCAGTAACTGTCTATCCCTGTAATAAATACACTCTCCCCAGTAACTGTCTATCCCTGTAATAAATACACTCTCCCCAGTAACTGTCTCCCTGTAATAAATACGCACGCCCCAGTAACTGTCTCCCTGTAATAAATACACACTCCCCAGTAACTGTCTCCCTGTAATAAATACACACTCCTCAGTAACTGTCTCCCTGTAATAAATACACACTCCCCAGTAACTGTCTCCCTGTTATAAATACACACTCCCCAGTAACTGTCTCCCTTTAATAAATACACACTCCCCAGTAACTGTCTCCCTGTAATAAATACACACTCCCCACTAACTGTCTTCTTGTAATAAATACAGTCCCCAGTAACTGTCTCCCTGTAATAAATACACATTCCCCAGTAACTGTCTCCCTGTAATAAATACACACTCCCCAGTAACTGTCTCCCTGTAATAAATACACAGTCCCCAGTAACTGCCTCCCTGTAAGAAATACACACTCCCCAGTAACTGTCTATCCCTGTAATAAATACACACTCACCAGGAACTGTCTCCCTGTAATAAATAAACACTCCCCAGTAACTGTCTCCCTGTAATAAATACACACTCCCCAGTAACAGTGTATCCTTGTCATAAATACACACTCCCCAGTAACTGTCTCCCTGTAATAAATTCTGACTCCCCAGTAACTGTCTATCCCTGTAATAAATACACACTCCCCAGTAACTGTCTCCCTGTAATAAATACACACTCCCCAGTAACTGTCTCCCTTCAATAAATACACACTCCCCAGTAACTGTCTCCCTGTAATAAATACACACTCCCCAGTAACTGTCTCCCTGTAATAAATACACACTCCCCAGTACCTGTCTATCCCTGTAATAAATACACACTCCCCAGTAACTGTCTCCCTGTAATAAATACACACTCACCAGTAACTGTCTCCCTGTAATAAATACACACTCCCCAGTAACTGTGTATCCTTGTAATAAATACACACTCCCCAGTAACTGTCTCCCTGTAATAAATTCTCACTCCCCAGTAACTGTCTATCCCTGTAATAAATTCACACTCCCCAGTAACTGCCTCCCTGTAATAAATACACACTCCCCAGTAACTGTCTCCCTGTTATAAATACACACTCCCCAGTAACTGTCTCCCTTTAATAAATACACACTCCCCAGTAACTGTCTCCCTGTAATAAATACACACTCCCCACTAACTGTCTTCCTGTAATAAATACAGTCCCCAGTAACTGTCTCCCTGTAATAAATACACATTCCCCAGTAACTGTCTCCCTGTAATAAATACACACTCCCCAGTAACTGTCTCCCTGTAAGAAATACACATTCCCCAGTAACTGTCTCCCTGGAAGAAATACAAACTCCCCAGTAACTGTCTATCCCTGTAATAAATACACACTCCCCAATAACTGTCTTCCTGTAATAAATACACACTCCCCAGTAACTGTCTCCCTGTAATAAATACACACTCCCCAGTAACTGTGTATCCTTGTAATAAATACACACTCCCCAGTAACTGTCTCCCTGCAATAAATTCTCACTCCCCAGTAACTGTCTATCCCTGTAATAAATACACACTCCCCAGTAACTGTCTATCCCTGTAATAAATACACACTCCGCATTAACTGTCTCCCTTTAATAAATACAAACTCCCCAGTAACTGTCTCCCTGGAATAAATACACATTCCCCAGAAACTGTCTCCCTGTAATAAATACACATTCCCCAGTAACTGTCTCCCTGTAATAAATACACATTCCCCAGTAACTGTCTCCCTGTAATAAATACTTAGCCCCAGTAACTGTCTATCCCTGTAATAAATACACTCTCCCCAGTAACTGTCTATCCCTGTAATAAATACACTCTCCCCAGTAACTGTCTCCCTGTAATAAATACACACGCCCCAGTAACTGTCTCCCTGTAATAAATACACACTCCCCAGTAACTGTCTCCCTGTAATAAATACACACTCCTCAGTAACTGTCTCCCTGTAATAAATACACACTCCCCAGTAACTGTCTCCCTGTTATAAATACACACTCCCCAGTAACTGTCTCCCTTTAATAAATACACACTCCCCAGTAACTGTCTCCCTGTAATAAATACACACTCCCCACTAACTGTCTTCTTGTAATAAATACAGTCCCCAGTAACTGTCTCCCTGTAATAAATACACATTCCCCAGTAACTGTCTCCCTGTAATAAATACACACTCCCCAGTAACTGTCTCCCTGTAATAAATACACAGTCCCCAGTAACTGCCTCCCTGTAAGAAATACACACTCCCCAGTAACTGTCTATCCCTGTAATAAATACACACTCGCCAGGAACTGTCTCCCTGTAATAAATAAACACTCCCCAGTAACTGTCTCCCTGTAATAAATACACACTCCCCAGTAACAGTGTATCCTTGTCATAAATACACACTCCCCAGTAACTGTCTCCCTGTAATAAATTCTGACTCCCCAGTAACTGTCTATCCCTGTAATAAATACACACTCCCCAGTAACTGTCTCCCTGTAATAAATACACACTCCCCAGTAACTGTCTCCCTTCAATAAATACACACTCCCCAGTAACAGTCTCGCTGTAATAAATACACACTCCCCACTAACTGTCTTCTTGTAATATATACAGTCCACACTAACTGTCTCCCTGTAATAAATACACATTCCCCAGTAACTGTCTCCCTGTAATAAATACACATTCACCAGTAACTGTCTCCCTGTAATAAATACACACTCCCCAGTAACTGTCTCCCTGTAATAAATACACAGTCCCCAGTAACTGTCTCCCTGTAATAAATACACACTCCCCAGTTACTGTCTATTCGTGTAATAAATACACACTCCCCAGTAACTGTCTCCCTGTAATAAATACACACTCCCCAGTAACTGTCTCGCTGTATTAAATACACCATCCCCAGTAACTGTCTATCCTTGTAATAAATACACACTCCCCAGTAACTCTCCCCCTGTAATAAATACACACTCCCCAGTAACTGTCTCCCTGTAATAAATACACACTCCCCGGTAACTGTCTCCCTGTAATAAATACACACTCCCCAGTAACTGTCTCCCTGTAATAAATACACACTCCCCAGTACCTGTCTATCCCTGTAATAAATACACACTCCCCAGTAACTGTCTCCCTGTAATAAATACACACTCCCCTGTAACTGTCTCCCTGTAATAAATACACACTCCCCAGTAACTGTGTATCCTTGTAATAAATACACACTCCCCAGTAACTGTCTCCCTGTAATAAATTCTCACTCCCCAGTAACTGTCTATCCCTGTAATAAATACACACTCCCCAGTAACTGCCTACCTGTAATAAATACACACTCCCCAGAAACTGTCTCCCTGTTATAAATACACACTCCCCAGTAACTGTCTCCCTTTAATAAATACACACTCCCCAGTAACTGTCTCCCTGTAATAAATACACACTCCCCACTAACTGTCTTCTTGTAATAAATACAGTCCCCAGAAACTGTCTCCCTGTAATAAATACACATTCCCCAGTAACAGTCTCCCTGTAAGAAATACAAACTCCCCAGTAACTGTCTATCCCTGTAATAAATACACACTCCCCAATAACTGTCTCCCTGAAATAAATACACACTCCCCAGTAACTGTCTCCCTGTAATAAATATACACTCCCCAGTAACTGTGTATCCTTGTAATAAATACACGCTCCCCAGTAACTGTCTCCCTGCAATAAATTCTCACTCCCCAGTAACTGTCTATCCCTGTAATAAATACACACTCCCCAGTAACTGTCTGCCTGTAATAAATACACACTCCCCAGTAACTGTCTCCCTTTAATAAATACACACTCCCCAGTAACTGTCTCCCTGTAATAAATACACACTCCCCACTAACTGTCTTCTTGTAATAAATACACACTTCCTAGTAACTGTCTATCCCTGTAATAAATACACACTCCCCAGTAACTGTCTCCCTGTAATAAATACACACTCCCCAATAACTGTCTCCCTGTAATAAATACACACTCCCCAGTAACTGTGTATCCTTGTAATAAATACACGCTCCCCAGTAACTATCTCCCTGTAATAAATTCTCACTCCCCAGTAACTGTCTATCCCTGTAATAAATTCACACTCCCCAGTAACTGTCTCCCTGTAATAAATACACACTCCCCAGTAACTGTCTCCCTGTATTAAATACACCATCCCCAGTAACTGTCTATCCTTGTAATAAATACACACTCCCCAGTAACTGTGTCGCTGTAATAAATACACACTCCCCAGTAACTGTCTCCCTGTAATAAATACACACTCCCCAGTTACTGTCTATTCCTGTAACAAATACACACTCCCCAGTAACTGTCTCCCTGTAATAAATACACCCTCCCCAGTAACTGTCTATCCTTGTAATAAATGCACACTCCCCAGTAACTCTCCCCCTGTAATAAATACACACTCCCCAGTAACTGGCTATCCCTGTAATAAATACACACTCCCCAGTAACTGTCTCCCTGTAATAAATAACCACTCCCCAGTAACTGTCACCCTGTGACAAATAAACACTCCCCAGAAACTGTCTCCCTGTAATAAATACACATTCCCCAGTAACAGTCTCCCTGTAAGAAATACAAACTCCCCAGTAACTGTCTATCCCTGTAATAAATACACACTCCCCAATAACTGTCTCCCTGAAATAAATACACACTCCCCAGTAACTGTCTCCCTGTAATAAATAGACACTCCCCAGTAACTGTGTATCCTTGTAATAAATACACGCTCCCCAGTAACTGTCTCCCTGCAATAAATTCTCACTCCCCAGTAACTGTCTATCCCTGTAATAAATACACACTCCCCAGTAACTGTCTGCCTGTAATAAATACACACTCCCCAGTAACTGTCTCCCTTTAATAAATACACACTCCCCAGTAACTGTCTCCCTGTAATAAATACACACTCCCCACTAACTGTCTTCTTGTAATAAATACACACTTCCTAGTAACTGTCTATCCCTGTAATAAATACACACTCCCCAGTAACTGTCTCCCTGTAATAAATACACACTCCCCAATAACTGTCTCCCTGTAATAAATACACACTCCCCAGTAACTGTGTATCCTTGTAATAAATACACGCTCCCCAGTAACTATCTCCCTGTAATAAATTCTCACTCCCCAGTAACTGTCTATCCCTGTAATAAATTCACACTCCCCAGTAACTGTCTCCCTGTAATAAATACACACTCCCCAGTAACTGTCTCCCTGTATTAAATACACCATCCCCAGTAACTGTCTATCCTTGCAATAAATACACACTCCCCAGTAACTGTGTCCCTGTAATAAATACACACTCCCCAGTAACTGTCTCCCTGTAATAAATACACACTCCCCAGTTACTGTCTATTCCTGTAACAAATACACACTCCCCAGTAACTGTCTCCCTGTAATAAATACACCCTCCCCAGTAACTGTCTATCCTTGTAATAAATGCACACTCCCCAGTAACTCTCCCCCTGTAATAAATACACACTCCCCAGTAACTGGCTATCCCTGTAATAAATACACACTCCCCAGTAACTGTCTCCCTGTAATAAATAACCACTCCCCAGTAACTGTCACCCTGTTATAAATAAACACTCCCCAGTAACTGTCTCCCTGTTATAAATACACACTCCCCAGTAACTGTCTATCCATGTAATAAATACATACTCCCCAGTAACAGTCTCCCTGTAATAATTACACACTCCCCAGTAACTGTCTCCCTGTAATAAATACACACTCCCCAGTAACTGTGTCCCTGTAATAAATACACACTCCCCAGTAACTGTCTCCCTGTAATAAATACACACTCCCCAGTTACTGTCTATTCCTGTAACAAATACACACTCCCCAGTAACTGTCTCCCTGTAATAAATACACCCTCCCCAGTAACTGTCTATCCTTGTAATAAATGCACACTCCCCAGTAACTCTCCCCCTGTAATAAATACACACTCCCCAGTAACTGGCTATCCCTGTAATAAATACACACTCCCCAGTAACTGTCTCCCTGTAATAAATAACCACTCCCCAGTAACTGTCACCCTGTGACAAATAAACACTCCCCAGAAACTGTCTCCCTGTAATAAATACACATTCCCCAGTAACAGTCTCCCTGTAAGAAATACAAACTCCCCAGTAACTGTCTATCCCTGTAATAAATACACACTCCCCAATAACTGTCTCCCTGAAATAAATACACACTCCCCAGTAACTGTCTCCCTGTAATAAATAGACACTCCCCAGTAACTGTGTATCCTTGTAATAAATACACGCTCCCCAGTAACTGTCTCCCTGCAATAAATTCTCACTCCCCAGTAACTGTCTATCCCTGTAATAAATACACACTCCCCAGTAACTGTCTGCCTGTAATAAATACACACTCCCCAGTAACTGTCTCCCTTTAATAAATACACACTCCCCAGTAACTGTCTCCCTGTAATAAATACACACTCCCCACTAACTGTCTTCTTGTAATAAATACACACTTCCTAGTAACTGTCTATCCCTGTAATAAATACACACTCCCCAGTAACTGTCTCCCTGTAATAAATACACACTCCCCAATAACTGTCTCCCTGTAATAAATACACACTCCCCAGTAACTGTGTATCCTTGTAATAAATACACGCTCCCCAGTAACTATCTCCCTGTAATAAATTCTCACTCCCCAGTAACTGTCTATCCCTGTAATAAATTCACACTCCCCAGTAACTGTCTCCCTGTAATAAATACACACTCCCCAGTAACTGTCTCCCTGTATTAAATACACCATCCCCAGTAACTGTCTATCCTTGCAATAAATACACACTCCCCAGTAACTGTGTCCCTGTAATAAATACACACTCCCCAGTAACTGTCTCCCTGTAATAAATACACACTCCCCAGTTACTGTCTATTCCTGTAACAAATACACACTCCCCAGTAACTGTCTCCCTGTAATAAATACACCCTCCCCAGTAACTGTCTATCCTTGTAATAAATGCACACTCCCCAGTAACTCTCCCCCTGTAATAAATACACACTCCCCAGTAACTGGCTATCCCTGTAATAAATACACACTCCCCAGTAACTGTCTCCCTGTAATAAATAACCACTCCCCAGTAACTGTCACCCTGTTATAAATAAACACTCCCCAGTAACTGTCTCCCTGTTATAAATACACACTCCCCAGTAACTGTCTATCCATGTAATAAATACATACTCCCCAGTAACAGTCTCCCTGTAATAATTACACACTCCCCAGTAACTGTCTCCCTGTAATAAATACACACTCCCCAGTAACTGTGTATCCTTGTAATAAATACACACTCCCCAGTAACTGTCTCCCTGTAATAAATTCTCACTCCCCAGAATCTGCCTATCCCTGTAATAAATACACACTCCCCAGTAACTGTCTCCCTGTAATAAATACACACTCCCCAGTAACTGTCTCCCTGTTATAAATACACACTCCCCAGTAACTGTCTCCCTGTTATAAATACACACTCCCCAGTAACTGTCTCCCTTTAATAAATACACACTCCTCAGTAACTGTCTCCCTGTAATAAATACACACTCCCCACTAACTGTCTTATTATAATAAATACAGTCCCCAGTAACTGTCTCCCTGTAATAAATACACATTCCCCAGTAACTGTCTATCCCTGTAATAAATACACACTCCCCAGTAACTGTCTCCCTGTAATAAATACACACTCCCCAGTAACTGTCTCCCTGTAATAAATACACACTCCCCAGTAACAGTGTATCCTTGTCATAAATACACACTCCCCAGTAACTGTCTCCCTGTAATAAATTCTCACTCCCCAGTAACTGTCTATCCCTGTAATAAATACACACTCCCCAGTAACTGTCTCCCTGTAATAAATACACACTCCCCAGTAACTGTCTCCCTTTAATAAATACACACTCCCCAGTAACAGTCTCCCTGTAATAAATACACACTCCCCACTAACTGTCTTCTTGTAATAAATACAGTCCCCACTAACTGTCTCCCTGTAATAAATACACATTCCCCAGTAACTGTCTCCCTGTAATAAATACACATTCCCCAGTAACTGTCTCCCTGTAATAAATACACCCTCCCCAGTAACAGTCTCCCTGTAATAAATACACAGTCCCCAGTAACTGTCTCCCTGTAATAAATACACACTCCCCAGTTACTGTCTATTCGTGTAATAAATACACACTCCCCAGTAACTGTCTCCCTGTAATAAATACACACTCCCCAGTAACTGTCTCGCTGTATTAGATACACCATCCCCAGTAACTGTCTATCCTTGTAATAAATACACACTCCCCAGTAACTCTCCCCCTGTAATAAATACACACTCCCCAGTAACTGACTATCCCTGTAATAAATACACACTCCCCAGTAACTGTCTCCCTGTAATAAATACACACTCCCCGGTAACTGTCTCCCTGTAATAAATACACACTCCCCTGTAACTGTCTCCCTGTAATAAATACACACTCCCCAGTACCTGTCTCCCTGTAATAAATACACACTCCCCAGTAACTGTCTCGCTGTATTAGATACACCATCCCCAGTAACTGTCTATCCTTGTAATAAATACACACTCCCCAGTAACTCTCCCCCTGTAATAAATACACACTCCCCAGTAACTGACTATCCCTGTAATAAATACACACTCCCCAGTAACTGTCTCCCTGTAATAAATACACACTCCCCGGTAACTGTCTCCCTGTAATAAATACACACTCCCCTGTAACTGTCTCCCTGTAATAAATACACACTCCCCAGTAACTGTCTCCCTGTAATAAATACACACTCACCAGTAACTGTCTCCCTGTAATAAATACACACTCCCCAGTAACTGTGTATCCTTGTACTAAATACACACTCCCCAGTAACTGTCTCCCTGTAATAAATTCTCACTCCCCAGTAACTGTCTATCCCTGTAATAAATTCACACTCCCCAGTAACAGCCTCCCTGTAATAAATACACACTCCCTAGTAACTGTCTCCCTGTTATAAATACACACTCCCCAGTAACTGTCTCCCTTTAATAAATACACACTCCCCAGTAACTGTCTCCCTGTAATAAATACACACTCCCCACTAACTGTCTTCCTGTAATAAATACAGTCCCCAGTAACTGTCTCCCTGTAATAAATACACATTCCCCAGTAACTGTCTCCCTGTAATAAATACACACTCCCCAGTAACTGTCTCCCTGTAATAAATACACATTCCCCAGTAACTGTCTCCCTGGAAGAAATACAAACTCCCCAGTAACTGTCTATCCCTGTAATAAATACACACTCCCCAGTAACTGTCTCCCTGTAATAAATACACACTCCCCAGTAACTGTGTATCCTTGTAATAAATACACACTCCCCAGTAACTGTCTCCCTGTAATAAATTCTCACTCCCCAGTAACTGTCTATCCCTGTAATAAATACACACTCCGCATTAACTGTCTCCATTTAATAAATACACACTCCCCAGTAACTGTCTCCCTTTAATAAATACACACTCCCCAGTAACTGTCTCCCTGTAATAAATACAGTCCCCAGTAACTGTCTCCCTGTAATAAATACACATTCCCCAGAAACTGTCTCCCTGCAATAAATACAGATTCCCCAGTAACTGTCTCCCTGTAATAAATACACATTCCCCAGTAACTGTCTCCCTGTAATAAATACTCACTCCCCAGTAACTGTCTATCCCTGTAATAAATACACTCTCCCCAGTAACTGTCTATCCCTGTAATAAATACACTCTCCCCAGTAACAGTCTCCCTGTAATAAATACACACTCCCCAGTAACAGTCTCCCTGTAATAAATACACACTCCCCAGTAACTGTCTCCCTGTAATAAATACACACTCCTCAGTAACTGTCTCCCTGTAATAAATACACACTCCCCAGTAACTGTCTCCCTGTTATAAATACACACTCCCCAGTAACTGTCTCCCTTTAATAAATACACACTCCCCAGTAACTGTCTCCCTGTAATAAATACACACTCCCCACTAACTGTCTTCTTGTAATAAATACAGTCCCCAGTAACTGTCTCCCTGTAATAAATACACATTCCCCAGTAACTGTCTCCCTGCAATAAATACACACTCCCCAGTAACAGTCTCCCTGTAATAAATACACAGTCCCCAGTAACTGCCTCCCTGTAAGAAATACACACTCCCCAGTAACTGTCTATCCCTGTAATAAATACACACTCCCCAGTAACTGTCTCCCTTTAATAAATACACACTCCCCAGTAACTGTCTCCCTGTAATAAATACACACTCCCCACTAACTGTCTTCTTGTAATAAATACAGTCCCCAGTAACTGTCTCCCTGTAATAAATACACACTCCCCAGTAACTGTCTCCCTTTAATAAATACACACTCCCCAGTAACTGTCTCCCTGTAATAAATACACACTCCCCAGTAACTGTCTTCCTGTAATAAATACAGTCCCCAGTAACTGTCTCCCTGTAATAAATACACACTCCCCAGTAACTGTCTCCCTGTAATAAATACACATTCCCCAGTAACTGTCTCCCTGGAAGAAATACAAACTCCCCAGTAACTGTCTATCCCTGTAATAAATACACACTCCCCAATAACTGTCTCCCTGTAATAAATACACACTCCCCAGTAACTGTCTCCCTGTAATAAATACACACTCCCCAGTAACTGTGTATCCTTGTAATAAATACACACTCCCCAGTAACTGTCGCCCTGTAATAAATTCTGACTCCCCAGTAACTGTCTATCCCTGTAATAAATACACACTCCCCAGTAACTGTCTATCCCTGTAATAAATACACACTCCGCATTAACTGTCTCCCTTTACTAAATACACACTCCCCAGGAACTGTCTCCCTTTAATAAATACACACTCCCCAGTAACTGTCTCCCTGTAATAAATACAGTCCCCAGTAACTGTCGCCCTGTAATAAATACACATTCCCCAGAAACTGTCTCCCTGTAATAAATACACATTCCCCAGTAACTGTCTCCCTGTAATAAATACACATTCCCCAGTAACTGTCTCCCTGTAATAAATACTCACTCCCCAGTAACTGTCTATCCCTGTAATAAATACACTCTGCCCAGTAACTGTCTATCCCTGTAATAAATACACTCTCCCCAGTAACTGTCTCCCTGTAATAAATACACACTCCCCAGTAACTGTCTCCCTGTAATAAATACACACTCCCCAGTAACTGTCTCCCTGTAATAAATACACACTCCTCAGTAACTGTCTCCCTGTAATAAATACACACTCCCCAGTAACTGTCTCCCTGTTATAAATACACACTCACCAGTAACTGTCTCCCTGTAATAAATACACATTCCCCAGTAACTGTCTCCCTGTAATAAATACTCACTCCCCAGTAACTGTCTATCCCTGTAATAAATACACTCTCCCCAGTAACTGTCTATCCCTGTAATAAATACACTCTCCCCAGTAACTGTCTCCCTGTAATAAATACACACTCCCCAGTAACTGTCTCCCTGTAATAAATACACACTCCCCAGTAACTGTCTCCCTGTAATAAATACACACTCCTCAGTAACTGTCTCCCTGTAATAAATACACATTCCCCAGTAACTGTCTCCCTGTTATAAATACACACTCCCCAGTAACTGTCTCCCTTTAATAAATACACACTCCCCAGTAACTGTCTCCCTGTAATAAATACACACTCCCCACTAACTGTCTTCTTGTAATAAATACAGTCCCCAGTAACTGTCTCCCTGTAATAAATACACATTCCCCAGTAACTGTCTCCCTGCAATAAATACACACTCCCCAGTAACTGTCTCCCTGTAATAAATACACAGTCCCCAGTAACTGCCTCCCTGTAAGAAATACACACTCCCCAGGAACTGTCTATCCCTGTAATAAATACACACTCCCCAGTAACTGTCTCCCTGTAATAAATACACAGTCCCCAGTAACTGCCTCCCTGTAAGAAATACACACTCCCCAGGAACTGTCTATCCCTGTAATAAATACACACTCCCCACTAACTGTCTTCTTGTAATATATACAGTCCACACTAACTGTCTCCCTGTAATAAATACACATTCCCCAGTAACTGTCTCCCTGTAATAAATACACATTCACCAGTAACTGTCTCCCTGTAATAAATACACACTCCCCAGTAACTGTCTCCCTGTAATAAATACACAGTCCCCAGTAACTGTCTCCCTGTAATAAATACACACTCCCCAGTTACAGTCTATTCGTGTAATAAATACACACTCCCCAGTAACTGTCTCCCTGTAATAAATACACACTCCCCAGTAACTGTCTCGCTGTATTAAATACACCATCCCCAGTAACTGTCTATCCTTGTAATAAATACACACTCCCCAGTAACTCTCCCCCTGTAATAAATACACACTCCCCAGTAACTGACTATCCCTGTAATAAATACACACTCCCCAGTAACTGTCTCCCTGTAATAAATACACACTCCCCGGTAACTGTCTCCCTGTAATAAATACACACTCCCCAGTACCTGTCTATCCCTGTAATAAATACACACTCCCCAGTAACTGTCTCCCTGTAATAAATACACACTCCCCTGTAACTGTCTCCCTGTAATAAATACACACTCCCCAGTAACTGTGTATCCTTGTAATAAATACACACTCCCCAGTAACTGTCTCCCTGTAATAAATACACACTCCCCACTAACTGTCTTCTTGTAATAAATACAGTCCCCAGTAACTGTCTCCCTGTAATAAATACACACTCCCCAGTAACTGTCTCCCTGTAATAAATCCACACTCCCCAGTAACTGTCTCCCTGTAATAAATACACAGTCCCCAGTAACTGCCTCCCTGTAAGAAATACACACTCCCCAGTAACTGTCTATCCCTGTAATAAATACACACTCCCCAGCAACTGTCTCCCTGAAATAAATAAACACTCCCCAGTAACTGTCTCCCTGTAATAAATACACACTCCCCAGTAACAGTGTATCCTTGTCATAAATACACACTCCCCAGTAACTGTCTCCCTGTAATAAATTCTCACTCCCCAGTAACTGTCTCCCTTCAATAAATACACACTCCCCAGTAACAGTCTCGCTGTAATAAATACACACTCCCCACTAACTGTCTTCTTGTAATATATACAGTCCACACTAACTGTCTCCCTGTAATAAATACACATTCCCCAGTAACTGTCTCCCTGTAATAAATACACATTCACCAGTAACTGTCTCCCTGTAATAAATACACAGTCCCCAGTAACTGTCTCCCTGTAATAAATACACACTCCCCAGTTACAGTCTATTCGTGTAATAAATACACACTCCCCAGTAACTGTCTCCCTGTAATAAATACACACTCCCCAGTAACTGTCTCGCTGTATTAAATACACCATCCCCAGTAACTGTCTATCCTTGTAATAAATACACACTCCCCACTAACTCTCCCCCTGTAATAAATACACACTCCCCAGTAACTGACTATCCCTGTAATAAATACACACTCCCCAGTAACTGTCTCCCTGTAATAAATACACACTCCCCGGTAACTGTCTCCCTGTAATAAATACACACTCCCCAGTAAGTGTCTCCCTGTAATAAATACACACTCCCCAGTACCTGTCTATCCCTGTAATAAATACACACTCCCCAGTAACTGTCTCCCTGTAATAAATACACACTCCCCTGTAACTGTCTCCCTGTAATAAATACACACTCCCCAGTAACTGTGTATCCTTGTAATAAATACACACTCCCCAGTAACTGTCTCCCTGTAATAAATTCTCACTCCCCAGTAACTGTCTATCCCTGTAATAAATACACACTCCCCAGTAACTGCCTACCTGTAATAAATACACACTCCCCAGAAACTGTCTCCCTGTTATAAATACACACTCCCCAGTAACTGTCTCCCTTTAATAAATACACACTCCCCAGTAACTGTCTCCCTGTAATAAATACACACTCCCCACTAACTGTCTTCTTGTAATAAATACAGTCCCCAGAAACTGTCTCCCTGTAATAAATACACATTCCCCAGTAACAGTCTCCCTGTAATAAATACACACTCCCCAGTAACTGTCTCCCTGTAATAAATACACATTCCCCAGTAACTGTCTCCCTGTAAGAAATACAAACTCCCCAGTAACTGTCTATCCCTGTAATAAATACACACTCCCCAATAACTGTCTCCCTGTAATAAATACACACTCCCCAGTAACTGTCTCCCTGTAATAAATACACACTCCCCAGTAACTGTGTATCCTTGTAATAAATACACGCTCCCCAGTAACTGTCTCCCTGCAATAAATTCTCACTCCCCAGTAACTGTCTATCCCTGTAATAAATACACACTCCCCAGTAACTGTCTGCCTGTAATAAATACACACTCCCCAGTAACTGTCTCCCTTTAATAAATACACACTCCCCAGTAACTGTCTCCCTGTAATAAATACACACTCCCCACTAACTGTCTTCTTGTAATAAATACAGTCCCCAGTAACTGTCACCCTGTAATAAATACACATTCCCCAGTAACTGTCTCCCTGTAATAAATGCACACTCCCCAGTAACTGTCTCCCTGTAATAAATACACACTCCCCAGTAACTGTCTATCCCTGTAATAAATACACACTCCCCAGTAACTGTCTCCCTGTATTAAATACACACTCCCCAATAACTGTCTCCCTGTAATAAATACACACTCCCCAGTAACTGTGTATCCTTGTAATAAATACACGCTCCCCAGTAACTATCTCCTGGTAATAAATTCTCACTCCCCAGTCACTGTCTATCCCTGTAATAAATTCACACTCCCCAGTAACTGTCTCCCTGTAATAAATACACACTCCCCAGTAACTGTCTCCCTGTATTAAATACACCATCCCCAGTAGCTGTCTATCCTTGTAATAAATACACACTCCCCAGTAACTGTGTCCCTGTAATAAATACACACTCCCCAGTAAGTGTCTATTCCTGTAACAAATACACACTCCCCAGTAACTGTGTCCCTGTAAAAAATACACACTCCCCAGTTACTGTCTATTCCTGTAACAAATACACACTCCCCAGTAACTGTGTCCCTGTAATAAATACACCCTCCCCAGTAACTGTCTATCCTTGTAATAAATGCACACTCCCCAGTAACTCTCCCCCTGTAATAAATACACACTCCCCAGTAACTGGCTATCCCTGTAATAAATACACACTCCCCAGTAACTGTCTCCCTGTAATAAATACACACTCCCCGGTAACTGTCTCCCTGTAATAAATACACACTCCCCAGTAACTGTCTATCCCTGTAATAAATACACACTCCCCAGTAACTGTCTGCCTGTAATAAATACACACTCCCCAGTAACTGTCTCCCTTTAATAAATACACACTCCCCAGTAACTGTCTCCCTGTAATAAATACACACTCCCCAGTAACTGTCTCCCTGTAACAAATACACATTCCCCAGTAACTGCCTCCCTGTAAGAAATACACACTCCCCAGTAACTGTCTATCCCTGTAATAAATACACACTCCCCAATAACTGTCTCCCTTTAATAAATACACACTCCCCAGTAACTGTCTCCCTGTAATAAATACACACTCCCCAGTAACAGTGTATCCTTGTCATAAATACACACTCCCCAGTAACTGTCTCCCTGTAATAAATTCTCACTCCCCAGTAACTGTCTCCCTGTAATAAATACACACTCCCCAGTAACTGTCTCCCTTTAATAAATACACACTCCCCACTAACTGTCTTCTTGTAATATATACAGTCCCCACTAACTGTCTCCCTGTAATAAATACACATTCCCCAGTAACTGTCTCCCTGTAATAAATACTCATTCCCCAGTAACTGTCTCCCTGTAATAAATACACACTCCGCATTAACTGTCTCCCTTTAATAAATACGCTCTCCCCAGTATCTGTGTAGCCCTGTAATAAATACACACTCTCCAGTTATTGTCTATTCCTGTAATAAATACACACTCCCCAGTAACTGTGTATCCTTGTAATAAATACACACTCCCCAGTAACTGTCTCCCTGTAATAAATTCTCACTCCCCAGTAACTGTCTATCCCTGTAATAAATACACACTCCCCAGTAACTGTCTGCCTGAAATAAATACACACTCCGCATTAACTGTCTCCCTTTATTAAATACACACTCCCCAGTAACTGTCTCCCTGTAATAAATACACACTCCCCACTAACTGTCTTCTTGTAATAAATACAGTCCCCAGTAACTGTCTCCCTGTAATAAATACACTTTCCCCAGAAACTGTCTCCCTGTAATAAATACACATTCCCCAGTAACTGTCTCCCTGTAATAAATACGCTCTCCCCAGTATCTGTGTAGCCCTGTAATAAATACACACTCCCCAGTTACTGACTATCCCTGTAATAAATACACACTCCCCATTAACTGTCTCCCTGTAATAAATACACATTCCCCAGTAACTGTCTCCCTGTAATAAATACTCACTCCCCAGTAACTGTCTATCCCTGTAATAAATACACTCTCCCCAGTAACTGTCTATCCCTGTAATAAATACACTCTCCCCAGTAACTGTCTCCCTGTAATAAATACACACTCCCCAGTAACTGTCTCCCTGTAATAAATACACACTCCCCACTAACTGTCTTCTTGTAATAAATACAGTCCCCAGTAACTGTCTCCCTGTAATAAATAGATTCCCCAGTATCTGTCTCCCTGTAATAAATACACACTCCCCAGTAACTGTCTCCCTGTAATAAATACACATTCCCCAGTAACTGCTTCCCTGTAAGAAATACACACTCCCCAGTAACTGTCTATCCCTGTAATAAATACACACTCCCCAGTAACTGTCTCCCTGTGATAAATACACACTCCCCAGTAACTCTCTCCCTGTAATAAATACACACTCCCCAGTAACAGTGTATCCTTGTCATAAATACACACTCCCCAGTAACTGTCTCCCTGTAATAAATTCTCACTCCCCAGTAACTGTCTATCCCTGTAATAAATACACACTCCCCAGTAACTGTCTCCCTGTAATAAATACACACTCCCCAGTAACTGTCTCCCTTTAATAAATACACACTCCCCAGTAACAGTCTCCCTGTAATAAATACACACTCCCCACTAACTGTCTTCTTGTAATATATACAGTCCCCACTAACTGTCTCCCTGTAATAAATACACATTCCCCAGTAACTGTCTCCCTGTAATAAATACTCATTCCCCAGTAACTGTCTCCCTGTAATAAATACACACTCCGCATTAACTGTCTCCCTTTAATAAATACGCTCTCCCCAGTATCTGTGTAGCCCTGTAATAAATACACACTCTCCAGTTATTGTCTATTCCTGTAATAAATACACACTCCCCAGTAACTGTGTATCCTTGTAATAAATACACACTCCCCAGTAACTGTCTCCCTGTAATAAATTCTCACTCCCCAGTAACTGTCTATCCCTGTAATAAATACACACTCCCCAGTAACTGTCTGCCTGAAATAAATACACACTCCGCATTAACTGTCTCCCTTTATTAAATACACACTCCCCAGTAACTGTCTCCCTGTAATAAATACACACTCCCCACTAACTGTCTTCTTGTAATAAATACAGTCCCCAGTAACTGTCTCCCTGTAATAAATACACTTTCCCCAGAAACTGTCTCCCTGTAATAAATACACATTCCCCAGTAACTGTCTCCCTGTAATAAATACGCTCTCCCCAGTATCTGTGTAGCCCTGTAATAAATACACACTCCCCAGTTACTGACTATCCCTGTAATAAATACACACTCCCCATTAACTGTCTCCCTGTAATAAATACACATTCCCCAGTAACTGTCTCCCTGTAATAAATACTCACTCCCCAGTAACTGTCTATCCCTGTAATAAATACACTCTCCCCAGTAACTGTCTATCCCTGTAATAAATACACTCTCCCCAGTAACTGTCTCCCTGTAATAAATACACACTCCCCAGTAACTGTCTCCCTGTAATAAATACACACTCCCCAGTAACTGTCTCCCTGTAATAAATACACACTCCCCACTAACTGTCTTCTTGTAATAAATACAGTCCCCAGTAACTGTCTCCCTGTAATAAATACAGATTCCCCAGTATCTGTCTCCCTGTAATAAATACACACTCCCCAGTAACTGTCTCCCTGTAATAAATACACATTCCCCAGTAACTGCTTCCCTGTAAGAAATACACACTCCCCAGTAACTGTCTATCCCTGTAATAAATACACACTCCCCAGTAACTGTCTCCCTGTGATAAATACACACTCCCCAGTAACTCTCTCCCTGTAATAAATACACACTCCCCAGTAACAGTGTATCCTTGTCATAAATACACACTCCCCAGTAACTGTCTCCCTGTAATAAATTCTCACTCCCCAGTAACTGTCTATCCCTGTAATAAATACACACTCCCCAGTAACTGTCTCCCTGTAATAAATACACACTCCCCAGTAACTGTCTCCCTTTAATAAATACACACTCCCCAGTAACAGTCTCCCTGTAATAAATACACACTCCCCACTAACTGTCTAGTTGTAATATATACAGTCCCCACTAACTGTCTCCCTGTAATAAATACACATTCCCCAGTAACTGTCTCCCTGTAATAAATACACATTCCCCAGTAACTGTCTCCCTGTAATAAATACACACTCCCCAGTAACTGTCTCCCTGTAATAAATACACAGTCCCCAGTAACTGTCTCCCTGTAATAAATACACACTCCCCAGTTACTGTCTATTCGTGTAATAAATACACACTCCCCAGTAACTGTCTCCCTGTAATAAATACACACTCCCCAGTAACTGTCTCGCTGTATTAAATACACCATCCCCAGTAACTGTCTATCCTTGTAATAAATACACACTCCCCAGTAACTCTCCCCCTGTAATAAATACACACTCCCCAGTAACTGACTATCCCTGTAATAAATGCACACTCCCCAGTAACTGTCTCCCTGTAATAAATACACACTCCCCGGTAACTGTCTCCCTGTAATAAATACACACTCCCCAGTAACTGTCTCCCTGTAATAAATACACACTCCCCAGTACCTGTCTATCCCTGTAATAAATACACACTCCCCAGTAACTGTCTCCCTGTAATAAATACACACTCCCCTGTAACTGTCTCCCTGTAATAAATACACACTCCCCAGTAACTGTGTATCCTTGTAATAAATACACACTCCCCAGTAACTGTCTCCCTGTAATAAATTCTCACTCCCCAGTAACTGTCTATCCCTGTAATAAATACACACTCCCCAGTAACTGCCTACCTGTAATAAATACACACTCCCCAGAAACTGTCTCCCTGTTATAAATACACACTCCCCAGTAACTGTCTCCCTTTAATAAATACACACTCCTCAGTAACTGTCTCCCTGTAATAAATACACACTCCCCACTAACTGTCTTCTTGTAATAAATACAGTCCCCAGAAACTGTCTCCCTGTAATAAATACACATTCCCCAGTAACAGTCTCCCTGTAATAAATACACACTCCCCAGTAACTGTCTCCCTGTAATAAATACACATTCCCCAGTAACTGTCTCCCTGTAAGAAATACACACTCCCCAGTAACTGTCTGCCTGAAATAAATACACACTCCGCATTAACTGTCTCCCTTTATTAAATACACACTCCCCAGTAACTGTCTCCCTGTAATAAATACACACTCCCCACTAACTGTCTTCTTGTAATAAATACAGTCCCCAGTAACTGTCTCCCTGTAATAAATACACTTTCCCCAGAAACTGTCTCCCTGTAATAAATACACATTCCCCAGTAACTGTCTCCCTGTAATAAATACGCTCTCCCCAGTATCTGTGTAGCCCTGTAATAAATACACACTCCCCAGTTACTGACTATCCCTGTAATAAATACACACTCCCCATTAACTGTCTCCCTGTAATAAATACACATTCCCCAGTAACTGTCTCCCTGTAATAAATACTCACTCCCCAGTAACTGTCTATCCCTGTAATAAATACACTCTCCCCAGTAACTGTCTATCCCTGTAATAAATACACTCTCCCCAGTAACTGTCTCCCTGTAATAAATACACACTCCCCAGTAACTGTCTCCCTGTAATAAATACACACTCCCCAGTAACTGTCTCCCTGTAATAAATACACACTCCCCACTAACTGTCTTCTTGTAATAAATACAGTCCCCAGTAACTGTCTCCCTGTAATAAATACAGATTCCCCAGTATCTGTCTCCCTGTAATAAATACACACTCCCCAGTAACTGTCTCCCTGTAATAAATACACATTCCCCAGTAACTGCTTCCCTGTAAGAAATACACACTCCCCAGTAACTGTCTATCCCTGTAATAAATACACACTCCCCAGTAACTGTCTCCCTGTGATAAATACACACTCCCCAGTAACTCTCTCCCTGTAATAAATACACACTCCCCAGTAACAGTGTATCCTTGTCATAAATACACACTCCCCAGTAACTGTCACCCTGTAATAAATTCTCACTCCCCAGTAACTGTCTATCCCTGTAATAAATACACACTCCCCAGTAACTGTCTCCCTGTAATAAATACACACTCCCCAGTAACTGTCTCCCTTTAATAAATACACACTCCCCAGTAACAGTCTCCCTGTAATAAATACACACTCCCCACTAACTGTCTTCTTGTAATATATACAGTCCCCACTAACTGTCTCCCTGTAATAAATACACATTCCCCAGTAACTGTCTCCCTGTAATAAATACACATTCCCCAGTAACTGTCTCCCTGTAATAAATACACACTCCCCAGTAACTGTCTCCCTGTAATAAATACACAGTCCCCAGTAACTGTCTCCCTGTAATAAATACACACTCCCCAGTTACTGTCTATTCGTGTAATAAATACACACTCCCCAGTAACTGTCTCCCTGTAATAAATACACACTCCCCAGTAACTGTCTCGCTGTATTAAATACACCATCCCCAGTAACTGTCTATCCTTGTAATAAATACACACTCCCCAGTAACTCTCCCCCTGTAATAAATACACACTCCCCAGTAACTGACTATCCCTGTAATAAATGCACACTCCCCAGTAACTGTCTCCCTGTAATAAATACACACTCCCCGGTAACTGTCTCCCTGTAATAAATACACACTCCCCAGTAACTGTCTCCCTGTAATAAATACACACTCCCCAGTACCTGTCTATCCCTGTAATAAATACACACTCCCCAGTAACTGTCTCCCTGTAATAAATACACACTCCCCTGTAACTGTCTCCCTGTAATAAATACACACTCCCCAGTAACTGTGTATCCTTGTAATAAATACACACTCCCCAGTAACTGTCTCCCTGTAATAAATTCTCACTCCCCAGTAACTGTCTATCCCTGTAATAAATACACACTCCCCAGTAACTGCCTACCTGTAATAAATACACACTCCCCAGAAACTGTCTCCCTGTTATAAATACACACTCCCCAGTAACTGTCTCCCTTTAATAAATACACACTCCTCAGTAACTGTCTCCCTGTAATAAATACACACTCCCCACTAACTGTCTTCTTGTAATAAATACAGTCCCCAGAAACTGTCTCCCTGTAATAAATACACATTCCCCAGTAACAGTCTCCCTGTAATAAATACACACTCCCCAGTAACTGTCTCCCTGTAATAAATACACATTCCCCAGTAACTGTCTCCCTGTAATAAATACACACTCCCCAGTAACTGTGTATCCTTGTAATAAATACACGCTCCCCAGTAACTGTCTCCCTGCAATAAATTCTCACTCCCCAGTAACTGTCTATCCCTGTAATAAATTCACACTCCCCACTGTCTTCTTGTAATAAATACAGTCCCCAGTAACTGTCTATCCCTGTAATAAATACACACTCCCCAATAACGGTCTCCCTGTAATAAATACACACTCCCCAGTAACTGTCTCCCTGTAATAAATACACACTCCCCAGTAACTGTGTATCCTTGTAATAAATACACGCTCCCCAGTAACTGTCTCCCTGCAATAAATTCTCACTCCCCAGTAACTGTCTATCCCTGTAATAAATTCACACTCCCCACTGTCTTCTTGTAATAAATACAGTCCCCAGTAACTGTCACCCTGTAATAAATACACATTCCCCAGTAACTGTCTCCCTGTAATAAATGCACACTCCCCAGTAACTGTCTCCCTGTAATAAATACACACTCCCCAGTAACTGTCTATCCCTGTAATAAATACACACTCCCCAGTAACTGTCTCCCTGTAATAAATACACACTCCCCAATAACTGTCTCCCTGTAATAAATACACACTCCCCAGTAACTGTGTATCCTTGTAATAAATACACGCTCCCCAGTAACTATCTCCCTGTAATAAATTCTCACTTCCCAGAAACTGTCTATCCCTGTAATAAATTCACACTCCCCAGTAACTGTCTCCCTGTAATAAATACACACTCCTCAGTAACTGTCTCCCTCTATTAAATACACCATCCCCAGTAACTGTCTATCCTTGTAATAAATACACACTCCCCAGTAACTGTGTCCCTGTAATAAATACACACTCCCCAGTAACTGTCTCCCTGTAATAAATACACACTCCCCAGTTACTGTCTATTCCTGAAAAAAATACACACTCCCCAGTAACTGTCTCCCTGTAATAAATACACCCTCCCCAGTAACTGTCTATCCTTGTAATAAATGCACACTCCCCAGTAACTCTCCCCCTGTAATAAATACACACTCCCCAGTGACTGGCTATCCCTGTAATAAATACACACTCACCAGTAACTGTCTCCCTGTAATAAATACACACTCCCCGGTAACTGTCTCCCTGTAATAAATACACACTCCCCAGTAACTGTCTATCCCTGTAATAAATACACACTCCCCAGTAACTGTCTGCCTGTAATAAATACACACTCCCCAGGAACTGTCTCCCTTTAATAAATACACACTCCCCAGTAACTGTCTCCCTGTAATAAATACACACTCCCCAGTAACTGTCTCCCTGTAACAAATACACATTCCCCAGTAACTGCCTCCCTGTAAGAAATACACACTCCCCAGTAACTGTCTATCCCTGTAATAAATACACACTCCCCAATAACTGTCTGCCTTTAATAAATACACACTCCCCAGTAACTGTCTCCCTGTAATAAATACACACTCCCCAGTAACAGTGTATCCTTGTCATAAATACACACTCCCCAGTAACTGTCTCCCTGTCATAAATTCTCACTCCCCAGTAACTGTCTCCCTGTAATAAATACACACTCCCCAGTAACTGTCTCCCTTTAATAAATACACACTCCCCACTAACTGTCTTCTTGTAATATATACAGTCCCCACTAACTGTCTCCCTGTAATAAATACACATTCCCCAGTAACTGTCTCCCTGTAATAAATACACATTCCCCAGTAACTGTCTCCCTGTAATAAATACACACTCCCCAGTAACTGTCTCCCTGTAATAAATACACAGTCCCCAGTAACTGTCTGCCTGAAATAAATACACACTCCGCATTAACTGTCTCCCTTTAATAAATACGCTCTCCCCAGTATCTGTGTAGCCCTGTAATAAATACACACTCTCCAGTTATTGTCTATTCCTGTAATAAATACACACTCCCAAGTAACTGTGTATCCTTGTAATAAATACACACTCCCCAGTAACTGTCTCCCTGTAATAAATTCTCACTCCCCAGTAACTGTCTATCCCTGTAATAAATACACACTCCCCAGTAACTGTCTGCCTGAAATAAATACACAGTCCCCAGTAACTGTCTCCCTGTAATAAATACACATTCCCCAGGAACTGTCTCCCTGTAATAAATACGCTCTCCCCAGTATCTGTGTAGCCCTGTAATAAATACACACTCCCCAGTTACTGACTATCCCTGTAATAAATACACACTCCCCACTAACTGTATCCCTGTAATAAATACACATTCCCCAGTAACTGTCTCCCTGTAATAAATACTCACTCCCCAGTAACTGTCTATCCCTGTAATAAATACACTCTCCCCAGTAACTGTCTATCCCTGTAATAAATACACTCTCCCCAGTAACTGTCTCCCTGTAATAAATACACACTCCCCAGTAACTGTCTCCCTGTAATAAATACACACTCCCCAGTAACTGTCTCCCTGTAATAAATACACACTCCCCACTAACTGTCTTCTTATAATAAATACAGTCCCCAGTAACTGTCTCCCTGTAATAAATACACATTCCCCAGTATCTGTCTCCCTGTAATAAATACACACTCCCCAGTAACTGTCTCCCTGTAATAAATACACATTCCCCAGTAACTGCCTCCCTGTAAGAAATACACACTCCCCAGTAACTGTCTATCCCTGTAATAAATACACACTCCCCAGTAACTGTCTCCCTGTAATAAATACACACTCCCCAGTAACTGTCTCCCTGTAATAAATACACACTCCCCAGTAACAGTGTATCCTTGTCATAAATACACACTCCCCAGTAACTGTCTCCCTGTAATAAATTTCCACTCCCCAGTAACTGTCTATCCCTGTAATAAATACACACTCCCCAGTAACTGTCTCCCTGTAATAAATACACACTCCCCAGTAACTGTCTCCCTTTAATAAATACACACTCCCCAGTAACAGTCTCCCTGTAATAAATACACACTCCCCACTAACTGTCTTCTTGTAATATATACAGTCCCCACTAACTGTCTCCCTGTAATAAATACACATTCCCCAGTAACTGTCTCCCTGTAATAAATACACATTCCCCAGTAACTGTCTCCCTGTAATAAATACACACTCCCCAGTAACTGTCTCCCTGTAATAAATGCACAGTCCCCAGTCACTGTCTCCCTGTAATAAATACACACTCCCCAGTTACTGTCTATTCGTGTAATAAATACACACTCCCCAGTAACTGTCTCCCTGTAATAAATACACACTCCCCAGTAACTGTCTCGCTGTATTAAATACACCATCCCCAGTAACTGTCTATCCTTGTAATAAATACACACTCCCCAGTAACTCTCCCCCTGTAATAAATACACACTCCCCAGTAACTGACTATCCCTGTAATAAATGCACACTCCCCAGTAACTGTCTCCCTGTAATAAATACACACTCCCTGGTAACTGTCTCCCTGTAATAAATACACACTCCCCAGTAACTGTCTCCCTGTAATAAATACACACTCCCCAGTACCTGTCTATCCCTGTAATAAATACACACTCCCCAGTAACTGTCTCCCTGTAATAAATACACACTCCCCAGTAACTGTGTATCCTTGTAATAAATACACACTCCCCAGTAACTATCTCCCTGTAATAAATTCTCACTCCCCAGTAACTGTCTATCCCTGTAATAAATGCACACTCCCCAGTAACTGCCTACCTGTAATAAATGCACACTCCCCAGAAACTGTCTCCCTGTTATAAATACACACTCCCCAGTAACTGTCTCCCTTTAATAAATACACACTCCCCAGTAACTGTCTCCCTGTAATAAATACACATTCCCCAGTAACAGTCTCCCTGTAATAAATACACACTCCCCAGTAACTGTCTCCCTGTAATAAATACACATTCCCCAGTAACTGTCTCCCTGTAAGAAATACAAACTCCCCAGTAACTGTCTATCCCCGTAATAAATACACACTCCCCAATAACTGTCTCCCTGTAATAAATACACACTCCCCAGTAACTGTCTCCCTGTAATAAATACACACTCCCCAGTAACTGTGTATCCTTGTAATAAATACACACTCCCCAGTAACTGTCTCCCTGCAATAAATTCTCACTCCCCAGTAACTGTCTATCCCTGTAATAAATACACACTCCCCAGTAACTGTCTGCCTGTAATAAATACACACTCCCCAGTAACTGTCTCCCTTTAATAAATACACACTCCCCAGTAACTGTCTCCCTGTAAAAAATACACACTCCCCACTAACTGTCTTCTTGTAATAAATACAGTCCCCAGTAACTGTCTCCCTGTAATAAATGCACACTCCCCAGTAACTGTCTCCCTGTAATAAATACACACTCCCCAGTAAGTGTCTATCCCTGTAATAAATACACACTCCCCAGTAACTGTCTCCCTGTAATAAATACACACTCCCCAGTAACTGTCTCCCTG
Source organism: Heterodontus francisci (assembly GCF_036365525.1). Taxonomy (NCBI): domain Eukaryota; kingdom Metazoa; phylum Chordata; class Chondrichthyes; order Heterodontiformes; family Heterodontidae; genus Heterodontus; species Heterodontus francisci. The sequence goes on from NC_090375.1 coordinate 25,653,616, forward strand.
TAATAAATACACACTCCCCAGTAACTGTGTATCCTTGTAATAAATACACGCTCCCCAGTAACTATCTCCCTGTAATAAATTCTCACTCCCCAGTAACTGTCTATCCCTGTAATAAATACACACTCCCCAGTAACTGTCTCCCTGTAATAAATACACACTCCCCAGTAACTGTCTCCCTGTATTAAATACACCATCCCCAGTAACTGTCTATCCTTGTAATAAATACACACTCCCCAGTAACTGTCTCCCTGTAATAAATACACACTCCCCAGTAACTGTCTCCCTGTAATAAATACACACTCCCCAGTAACTGTCTCCCTGTAATAAATACACACTCCCCAGTTACTGTCTATTCCTGTAACAAATACACACTCCCCAGTAACTGTCTCCCTGTAATAAATACACCCTCCCCAGTAACTGTCTATCCTTGTAAGAAATACACACTCCCCAGTAACTGTCTCCCTGTAATAAATACACACTCCCCAGTAACTGGCTATCCCTGTAATAAATACACACTCCCCAGTAACTGTCTCCCTGTAATAAATACGCACTCCCCGGTAACTGTCTCCCTGAAATAAACACACACTCCCCAGTAACTGTCTATCCCTGTAATAAATACACACTCCTCAGTAACTGTCTGCCTGTAATAAATACACACTCCCCAGTAACTGTCTCCCTTTAATAAATACACACTCCCCAGTAACTGTCTCCCTGTAATAAATACACACTCCCCAGGAACTGTCAATTTGTAATCAATACAGTCCCCAGTAACTGTCTCCCTGTAATAAATACACATTCCCCAGTAACTGTCTCCCTGTAATAAATACACATTCCCCAGTAACTGTCTCCCTGTAATAAATACACATTCCCCAGTAACTGTCTCCCTGTAATAAATACACACACCCCAGTAACTGTCTCCCTGTAATAAATATACTCTGCCCAGTAACAGTCTATCCCTGTAATAAATACACACTCCCCAGTAACTGTCTATCCCTGTAATAAATACACTCTCCCCAGTAACTGTCTGTCCCTGTAATAAATACACTCTCCCCAGTAACTGTCTCCCTGTAATAAATACACACTCCCCAGTAACTGTCTCCCTGTAATAAATACATACTCCCCAGTAACTGTCACCCTGTAATAAATACACACTCCTCAGTAACTGTCTCCCTGTAATAAATACACACTCCCCAGTAACTGTCTCCCTGTTATAAATACACACTCCCCAGTAACTGTCTCCCTTTAATAAATACACACTCCCCAGTAACTGTCTCCCAGTAATAAATACACACTCCCCACTAACTGTCTTCTTGTAATAAATACAGTCCCCAGTAACTGTCTCCCTGTAATAAATACACATTCCCCAGTATCTGTCTCCCTGTAATAAATACACACTCCCCAGTAACTGTCTCCCTGTAATAAATACACATTCCCCAGTAACTGCCTCCCTGTAAGAAATACACACTCCCCAGTAACTGTCTATCCCTGTAATAAATACACACTCCCCAGTAACTGTCTCCCTGTAATAAATACACACTCCCCAGTAACTGTCTCCCTGTAATAAATACACACTCCCCAGTAACATTGTATCCTTGTCATAAATACACACTCCCCAGTAACTGTCTCCCTGTAATAAATTCTCACTCCCCAGTAACTGTCTATCCCTGTAATAAATACACACTCCCCAGTAACTGTCTCCCTGTAATAAATACACACTCCCCAGTAACTGTCTCCCTTTAATAAATACACACTCCCCAGTAACAGTCTCCCTGTAATAAATACACACTCCCCACTAACTGTCTTCTTGTAATATATACAGTCCCCACGAACTGTCTCCCTGTAATAAATACACATTCCCCAGTAACTGTCTGCCTGAAATAAATACACACTCCGCATTAACTGTCTCCCTTTAATAAATACGCTCTCCCCAGTATCTGTGTAGCCCTGTAATAAATACACACTCTCCAGTTATTGTCTATTCCTGTAATAAATACACACTCCCCAGTAACTGTGTATCCTTGTAATAAATACACACTCCCCAGTAACTGTCTCCCTGTAATAAATTCTCACTCCCCAGTAACTGTCTATCCCTGTAATAAATACACACTCCCCAGTAACTGTCTGCCTGAAATAAATACATACTCCCCAGTAACTGTCTCCCTTTAATAAATACACACTCCCCAGTAACTGTCTCCCTGTAATAAATACACACTCTCCACTAACTGTCTTCTTGTAATAAATACAGTCCCCAGTAACTGTCTCCCTGTAATAAATACACATTCCCCAGAAACTGTCTCCCTGTAATAAATACACATTCCCCAGTAACTGTCTCCCTGTAATAAATACACACTCCCCAGTAACTGTCTCCCTGTAATAAATACACACTCCCCAGTAACTGTGTATCCTTGTAATAAATACACGCTCCCCAGTAACTATCTCCCTGTAATAAATTCTCACTCCCCAGTAACTGTCTATCCCTGTAATAAATACACACTCCCCAGTAACTGTCTCCCTGTAATAAATACACACTCCCCAGTAACTGTCTCCCTGTATTAAATACACCATCCCCAGTAACTGTCTATCCTTGTAATAAATACACACTCCCCAGTAACTGTCTCCCTGTAATAAATACACACTCCCCAGTAACTGTCTCCCTGTAATAAATACACACTCCCCAGTAACTGTCTCCCTGTAATAAATACACACTCCCCAGTTACTGTCTATTCCTGTAACAAATACACACTCCCCAGTAACTGTCTCCCTGTAATAAATACACCCTCCCCAGTAACTGTCTATCCTTGTAAGAAATACACACTCCCCAGTAACTGTCTCCCTGTAATAAATACACACTCCCCAGTAACTGGCTATCCCTGTAATAAATACACACTCCCCAGTAACTGTCTCCCTGTAATAAATACGCACTCCCCGGTAACTGTCTCCCTGAAATAAACACACACTCCCCAGTAACTGTCTATCCCTGTAATAAATACACACTCCTCAGTAACTGTCTGCCTGTAATAAATACACACTCCCCAGTAACTGTCTCCCTTTAATAAATACACACTCCCCAGTAACTGTCTCCCTGTAATAAATACACACTCCCCAGGAACTGTCAATTTGTAATCAATACAGTCCCCAGTAACTGTCTCCCTGTAATAAATACACATTCCCCAGTAACTGTCTCCCTGTAATAAATACACATTCCCCAGTAACTGTCTCCCTGTAATAAATACACATTCCCCAGTAACTGTCTCCCTGTAATAAATACACACACCCCAGTAACTGTCTCCCTGTAATAAATATACTCTGCCCAGTAACAGTCTATCCCTGTAATAAATACACACTCCCCAGTAACTGTCTATCCCTGTAATAAATACACTCTCCCCAGTAACTGTCTGTCCCTGTAATAAATACACTCTCCCCAGTAACTGTCTCCCTGTAATAAATACACACTCCCCAGTAACTGTCTCCCTGTAATAAATACATACTCCCCAGTAACTGTCACCCTGTAATAAATACACACTCCTCAGTAACTGTCTCCCTGTAATAAATACACACTCCCCAGTAACTGTCTCCCTGTTATAAATACACACTCCCCAGTAACTGTCTCCCTTTAATAAATACACACTCCCCAGTAACTGTCTCCCAGTAATAAATACACACTCCCCACTAACTGTCTTCTTGTAATAAATACAGTCCCCAGTAACTGTCTCCCTGTAATAAATACACATTCCCCAGTATCTGTCTCCCTGTAATAAATACACACTCCCCAGTAACTGTCTCCCTGTAATAAATACACATTCCCCAGTAACTGCCTCCCTGTAAGAAATACACACTCCCCAGTAACTGTCTATCCCTGTAATAAATACACACTCCCCAGTAACTGTCTCCCTGTAATAAATACACACTCCCCAGTAACTGTCTCCCTGTAATAAATACACACTCCCCAGTAACAGTGTATCCTTGTCATAAATACACACTCCCCAGTAACTGTCTCCCTGTAATAAATTCTCACTCCCCAGTAACTGTCTATCCCTGTAATAAATACACACTCCCCAGTAACTGTCTCCCTGTAATAAATACACACTCCCCAGTAACTGTCTCCCTTTAATAAATACACACTCCCCAGTAACAGTCTCCCTGTAATAAATACACACTCCCCACTAACTGTCTTCTTGTAATATATACAGTCCCCACGAACTGTCTCCCTGTAATAAATACACATTCCCCAGTAACTGTCTGCCTGAAATAAATACACACTCCGCATTAACTGTCTCCCTTTAATAAATACGCTCTCCCCAGTATCTGTGTAGCCCTGTAATAAATACACACTCTCCAGTTATTGTCTATTCCTGTAATAAATACACACTCCCCAGTAACTGTGTATCCTTGTAATAAATACACACTCCCCAGTAACTGTCTCCCTGTAATAAATTCTCACTCCCCAGTAACTGTCTATCCCTGTAATAAATACACACTCCCCAGTAACTGTCTGCCTGAAATAAATACACACTCCGCATTAACTGTCTCCCTTTAATAAATACACACTCCCCAGTAACTGTCTCCCTGTAATAAATACACACTCTCCACTAACTGTCTTCTTGTAATAAATACAGTCCCCAGTAACTGTCTCCCTGTAATAAATACACATTCCCCAGAAACTGTCTCCCTGTAATAAATACACATTCCCCAGTAACTGTCTCCCTGCAATAAATACACATTCCCCAGGAACTGTCTCCCTGTAATAAATACGCTCTCCCCAGTATCTGTGTAGCCCTGTAATAAATACACACTCCCCAGTTACTGACTATCCCTGTAATAAATACACACTCCCCACTAACTGTATCCCTGTAATAAATACACATTCCCCAGTAACTGTCTCCCTGTAATAAATACTCACTCCCCAGTAACTGTCTATCCCTGTAATAAATACACTCTCCCCAGTAACTGTCTATCCCTGTAATAAATACACTCTCCCCAGGAACTGTCTCCCTGTAATAAATACACACTCCCCAGTAACTGTCTCCCTGTAATAAATACACACTCCCCAGTAACTGTCTCCCTGTAATAAATACACACTCCCCACTAACTGTCTTCTTATAATAAATACAGTCCCCAGTAACTGTCTCCCTGTAATAAATACACATTCCCCAGTATCTGTCTCCCTGTAATAAATACACACTCCCCAGTAACTGTCTCCCTGTAATAAATACACATTCCCCAGTAACTGCCTCCCTGTAAGAAATACACACTCCCCAGTAACTGTCTATCCCTGTAATAAATACACACTCCCCAGTAACTGTCTCCCTGTAATAAATACACACTCCCCAGTAACTGTCTCCCTGTAATAAATACACACTCCCCAGTAACAGTGTATCCTTGTCATAAATACACACTCCCCAGTAACTGTCTCCCTGTAATAAATTTCCACTCCCCAGTAACTGTCTATCCCTGTAATAAATACACACTCCCCAGTAACTGTCTCCCTGTAATAAATACACACTCCCCAGTAACTGTCTCCCTTTAATAAATACACACTCCCCAGTAACAGTCTCCCTGTAATAAATACACACTCCCCACTAACTGTCTTCTTGTAATATATACAGTCCCCACTAACTGTCTCCCTGTAATAAATACACATTCCCCAGTAACTGTCTCCCTGCAATAAATACACATTCCCCAGTAACTGTCTCCCTGTAATAAATACACACTCCCCAGTAACTGTCTCCCTGTAATAAATGCACAGTCCCCAGTCACTGTCTCCCTGTAATAAATACACACTCCCCAGTTACTGTCTATTCGTGTAATAAATACACACTCCCCAGTAACTGTCTCCCTGTAATAAATACACACTCCCCAGTAACTGTCTCGCTGTATTAAATACACCATCCCCAGTAACTGTCTATCCTTGTAATAAATACACACTCCCCAGTAACTCTCCCCCTGTAATAAATACACACTCCCCAGTAACTGACTATCCCTGTAATAAATGCACACTCCCCAGTAACTGTCTCCCTGTAATAAATACACACTCCCTGGTAACTGTCTCCCTGTAATAAATACACACTCCCCAGTAACTGTCTCCCTGTAAAAATACACACTCCCCAGTACCTGTCTATCCCTGTAATAAATACACACTCCCCAGTAACTGTCTCCCTGTAATAAATACACACTCCCCAGTAACTGTGTATCCTTGTAATAAATACACACTCCCCAGTAACTATCTCCCTGTAATAAATTCTCACTCCCCAGTAACTGTCTATCCCTGTAATAAATGCACACTCCCCAGTAACTGCCTACCTGTAATAAATGCACACTCCCCAGAAACTGTCTCCCTGTTATAAATACACACTCCCCAGTAACTGTCTCCCTTTAATAAATACACACTCCCCAGTAACTGTCTCCCTGTAATAAATACACATTCCCCAGTAACAGTCTCCCTGTAATAAATACACACTCCCCAGTAACTGTCTCCCTGTAATAAATACACATTCCCCAGTAACTGTCTCCCTGTAAGAAATACAAACTCCCCAGTAACTGTCTATCCCCGTAATAAATACACACTCCCCAATAACTGTCTCCCTGTAATAAATACACACTCCCCAGTAACTGTCTCCCTGTAATAAATACACACTCCCCAGTAACTGTGTATCCTTGTAATAAATACACACTCCCCAGTAACTGTCTCCCTGCAATAAATTCTCACTCCCCAGTAACTGTCTATCCCTGTAATAAATACACACTCCCCAGTAACTGTCTGCCTGTAATAAATACACACTCCCCAGTAACTGTCTCCCTTTAATAAATACACACTCCCCAGTAACTGTCTCCCTGTAAAAAATACACACTCCCCACTAACTGTCTTCTTGTAATAAATACAGTCCCCAGTAACTGTCTCCCTGTAATAAATGCACACTCCCCAGTAACTGTCTCCCTGTAATAAATACACACTCCCCAGTAAGTGTCTATCCCTGTAATAAATACACACTCCCCAGTAACTGTCTCCCTGTAATAAATACACACTCCCCAGTAACTGTCTCCCTGTAATAAATACACACTCCCCAGTAACTGTGTATCCTTGTAATAAATACACGCTCCCCAGTAACTATCTCCCTGTAATAAATTCTCACTCCCCAGTAACTGTCTATCCCTGTAATAAATACACACTCCCCAGTAACTGTCTCCCTGTAATAAATACACACTCCCCAGTAACTGTCTCCCTGTATTAAATACACCATCCCCAGTAACTGTCTATCCTTGTAATAAATACACACTCCCCAGTAACTGTCTCCCTGTAATAAATACACACTCCCCAGTAACTGTCTCCCTGTAATAAATACACACTCCCCAGTAACTGTCTCCCTGTAATAAATACACACTCCCCAGTTACTGTCTATTCCTGTAACAAATACACACTCCCCAGTAACTGTCTCCCTGTAATAAATACACCCTCCCCAGTAACTGTCTATCCTTGTAAGAAATACACACTCCCCAGTAACTGTCTCCCTGTAATAAATACACACTCCCCAGTAACTGGCTATCCCTGTAATAAATACACACTCCCCAGTAACTGTCTCCCTGTAATAAATACGCACTCCCCGGTAACTGTCTCCCTGAAATAAACACACACTCCCCAGTAACTGTCTATCCCTGTAATAAATACACACTCCTCAGTAACTGTCTGCCTGTAATAAATACACACTCCCCAGTAACTGTCTCCCTTTAATAAATACACACTCCCCAGTAACTGTCTCCCTGTAATAAATACACACTCCCCAGGAACTGTCAATTTGTAATCAATACAGTCCCCAGTAACTGTCTCCCTGTAATAAATACACATTCCCCAGTAACTGTCTCCCTGTAATAAATACACATTCCCCAGTAACTGTCTCCCTGTAATAAATACACATTCCCCAGTAACTGTCTCCCTGTAATAAATACACACACCCCAGTAACTGTCTCCCTGTAATAAATATACTCTGCCCAGTAACAGTCTATCCCTGTAATAAATACACACTCCCCAGTAACTGTCTATCCCTGTAATAAATACACTCTCCCCAGTAACTGTCTGTCCCTGTAATAAATACACTCTCCCCAGTAACTGTCTCCCTGTAATAAATACACACTCCCCAGTAACTGTCTCCCTGTAATAAATACATACTCCCCAGTAACTGTCACCCTGTAATAAATACACACTCCTCAGTAACTGTCTCCCTGTAATAAATACACACTCCCCAGTAACTGTCTCCCTGTTATAAATACACACTCCCCAGTAACTGTCTCCCTTTAATAAATACACACTCCCCAGTAACTGTCTCCCAGTAATAAATACACACTCCCCACTAACTGTCTTCTTGTAATAAATACAGTCCCCAGTATCTGTCTCCCTGTAATAAATACACATTCCCCAGTAACTGTCTCCCTGTAATAAATGCACACTCCCCAGTAACTGTCTCCCTGTAACAAATACACATTCCCCAGTAACTGCCTCCCTGTAAGAAATACACACTCCCCAGTAACTGTCCATCCCTGTAATAAATACACACTCCCCAATAACTGTCACCCTTTAATAAATACACACTCCCCAGTAACTGTCTCCCTGCAATAAATACACACTCCCCAGTAACAGTGTATCCTTGTCATAAATACACACTCCCCAGTAACTGTCTCCCTGTAATAAATTCTCACTCCCCAGTAACTGTCTCCCTGTAATAAATACACACTCCCCAGTAACTGTCTCCCTTTAATAAATACACACTCCCCACTAACTGTCTTCTTGTAATATACAGTCCCCACTAACTGTCTCCCTGTAATAAATACACATTCCCCAGTAACTGTCTCCCTGTAATAAATACACACTCCCCAGTAACTGTCTCCCTGTAATAAATACATACTCCCCAGCAACACTCTCCCTGTAATAAATACACACTCCCCAGTAACTGTCTCCCTGTAATAAATACACACTCCCCAGTAACTGTCTCCCTGTAATAAAAACACACCCCCCAGTAACTGTCTCCCTGCGATAAATACACACTGCCCAGTAACTGTCAATCCCTGTAATAAATACGCTCTCGCCAGTAACTGTCTCCCTGTAATAAATACACACTCCCTAGTAACTGTCTCCCAGTAATAAATACACACTCCCCAGTAACTGTGTATCCCTGTAATAAATACACACTCCCCAGACACTGTCTCCCTGTAATAAATGCACACTCCCCAGTAACTGTCTCCCTGTAATAAATACACACTCCCCAGTAACTGTCTCCCTGTAACAAATACACACTCCCCAGTAACTGTCTCCCTGTAATAAATACACACTCCCCAGTTACTGTCTATTCCTGTAATAAATACACACTCCCCAGTAACTGTCTCCCTGTATAAAATACACACTCCCCAGTAACTGTGTATCCCTGTAATAAATACACACTCCCCAGACACTGTCTCCCTGTAATAAATACACACTCCCCAGTAACTGTCTCCCTGTAATAAATACACACTCCCCAGTAACTGTCTCCCTGTAATAAATACACACTCCCCACTAACTGTCTTCTTGTAATAAATACAGTCCCCAGTAACTGTCTCCCTGTAATAAATACACCCTCCCCAGTAACTGTCTATCCTTGTAAGAAATACACACTCCCCAGTAACACTCCCCCTGTAATAAATACACACTCCCCAGTAACTGTCTCCCTGTAATAAATACACACTCCCCGGTAACTGTCTCCCTGTAATAAACACACACTCCCCAGTAACTGTCTATCCCTGTAATAAATACACACTCCCAGTAACTGTCTGCCTGTAATAAATACACACTCCCCAGTAACTGTCTCCCTGTAATAAATACACATTCCCCAGTAACTGTCTCCCTGTAATAAATACACATTCCCCAGTAACTGTCTCCCTGTAATAAATACACATTCCCCAGTAACTGTCACCCTGTACTAAATACACACACCCCAGTAACTGTCTCCCTGTAATAAATATACTCTGCCCAGTAACAGTCTTTCCCGGTAATAAATACACACTCCCCAGTAACTGTCTATCCCTGTAATAAATACACTCTCCCCAGTAACTGTCTGTCCCTGTAATAAATACACTCTCCCCAGTAACTGTCTCCCTGTAATAAATACACACTCTCCAGTAACTGTCTCCCTGTAATAAATACATACTCCCCAGTAACTGTCTCCCTGTAATAAATACACACTCCTCAGTAACTGTCTCCCTGTAATAAATACACACTCCCCAGTAACTGTCTCCCTGTTGTAAATACACACTCCCCAGTAACTGTCTCCCTTCAATAAATACACACTCCCCAGTAACTGTCTCCCTGTAATAAATACACACTCCCCACTAACTGTCTTCTTGTAATAAATGCACACTCCCCAGTAACTGTCTCCCTGTAATAAATACACATTCCCCAGTAACTGTCTCCCTGTAATAAATACACACTCCCCAGTAACTGTCTCCCTGTAACAAATACACATTCCCCAGTAACTGTCTATCCCTGTAATAAATACACACTCCCCAATAACTGACTCCCTTTAATAAATACACACTCCCCAGTAACTGTCTCCCTGTAATAAATACACACTCCCCAGTAACAGTGTATCCTTGTCATAAATACACACTCCCCAGTAACTGTCTCCCTGTAATAAATTCTCACTCCCCAGTAACTGTCTCCCTGTAATAAATACACACTCCCCAGTAACTGTCTCCCTTTAATAAATACTCACTCCCCACTAACTGTCTTCTTGTAATATATACCGTCCCCACTAACTGTCTCCCTGTAATAAATACACATTCCCCAGTAACTGTCTCCCTGTAATAAATACTCATTCCCCAGTAACTGTCTCCCTGTAATAAATACATACTCCCCAGTAAATGTCTCCCTGTAATAAATACACACTCCTCAGTAACTGTCTCCCTGTAATAAATACACACTCCCCAGTAACTGTCTCCCTGTTATAAATACACACTCCCCAGTAACTGTCTCCCTTTAATAAATACACACTCCCCAGTAACTGTCTCCCTGTTATAAATACACACTCCCCAGTAACTGTCTCCCTTCAATAAATACACACTCCCCAGTAACTGTCTCCCTGTAATAAATACACACTCCCCACTAACTGTCTTCTTGTAATAAATACAGTCCCCAGTAACTGTCTCCCTGTAATAAATACACATTCCCCAGTAACTGTCTCCCTGTAATAAATACACACTCCCCAGTAACTGTCTCCCTGTAACAAATACACATTCCCCAGTAACTGCCTCCCTGTAAGAAATACACACTCCCCAGTAACTGTCTATCCCTGTAATAAATACACACTCCCCAATAACTGTCTCCCTTTAATAAATACACACTCCCCAGTAACTGTCTCCCTGTAATAAATACACACTCCCCAGTAACAGTGTATCCTTGTCATAAATACACACTCCCCAGTAACTGTCTCCCTGTAATAAATTCTCACTCCCCAGTAACTGTCTCCCTGTAATAAATACACACTCCCCAGTCACTGTCTCCCTTTAATAAATACACACTCCCCACTAACTGTCTTCTTGTAATATATACAGTCCCAACTAACTGTCTCCCTGTAATAAATACACTCTCCCCAGTAACTGTCACCCTGTAATAAATACACACTCCCCAGTAACTGTCTCCCTGTAATAAATACACACTCCCCAGTAACTGTCTCCCTGTAATAAATACACACTCCCCAGTTACTGTCTATTCCTGTAACAAATACACACTCCCCAGTAACTGTCTCCCTGTAATAAATACACCCTCCCCAGTAACTGTCTATCCTTGTAAGAAATACACACTCCCCAATAACACTCCCCCTGTAATAAATACACACTCCCCAGTAACTGTCTCCCTGTAATAAATACATACTCCCCGGTAACTGTTTCCCTGTAATAAACACACACTCCCCCGTTACTGTCTATCCCTGTAATAAATACACACTCCCCAGTAACTGTCTGCCTGTAATAAATACACACTCCCCAGTAACTGTCTATCCCTGTAATAAATACACACTCCCAGTAACTGTCTGCCTGTAATAAATACACACTCCCCAGTAACTGTCTCCCTGTAATAAATACACATTCCCCAGTAACTGTCTCCCTGTAATAAATACACATTCCCCAGTAACTGTCTCCCTGTAATAAATACACATTCCCCAGTAACTGTCACCCTGTAATAAATACACACACCCCAGTAACTGTCTCCCTGTAATAAATATACTCTGCCCAGTAACAGTCTTTCCCTGTAATAAATACACACTCCCCAGTAACTGTCTATCCCTGTAATAAATACACTCTCCCCAGTAACTGTCTGTCCCTGTAATAAATACACTCTCCCCAGTAACTGTCTCCCTGTAATAAATACACACTCTCCAGTAACTGTCTCCCTGTAATAAATACATACTCCCCAGTAACTGTCTCCCTGTAATAAATACACACTCCTCAGTAACTGTCTCCCTGTAATAAATACACACTCCCCAGTAACTGTCTCCCTGTAATAAATACACACTCCCCAGTAACTGTCTCCCTGTAATAAATACATACTCCCCAGTAACTGTCTCCCTGTAATAAATACACACTCCTCAGTAACTGTCTCCCTGTAATAAATACACACTCCCCAGTAACTGTCTCCCTGTTGTAAATACACACTCCCCAGTAACTGTCTCCCTTCAATAAATACACACTCCCCAGTAACTGTCTCCCTGTAATAAATACACACTCCCCACTAACTGTCTTCTTGTAATAAATGCACACTCCCCAGTAACTGTCTCCCTGTAATAAATACACATTCCCCAGTAACTGTCTCCCTGTAATAAATACACACTCCCCAGTAACTGTCTCCCTGTAACAAATACACATTCCCCAGTAACTGTCTATCCCTGTAATAAATACACACTCCCCAATAACTGACTCCCTTTAATAAATACACACTCCCCAGTAACTGTCTCCCTGTAATAAATACACACTCCCCAGTAACAGTGTATCCTTGTCATAAATACACACTCCCCAGTAACTGTCTCCCTGTAATAAATTCTCACTCCCCAGTAACTGTCTCCCTGTAATAAATACACACTCCCCAGTAACTGTCTCCCTTTAATAAATACTCACTCCCCACTAACTGTCTTCTTGTAATATATACCGTCCCCACAAACTGTCTCCCTGTAATAAATACACATTCCCCAGTAACTGTCTCCCTGTAATAAATACTCATTCCCCAGTAACTGTCTCCCTGTAATAAATACATACTCCCCAGTAAATGTCTCCCTGTAATAAATACACACTCCTCAGTAACTGTCTCCCTGTAATAAATACACACTCCCCAGTAACTGTCTCCCTGTTATAAATACACACTCCCCAGTAACTGTCTCCCTTTAATAAATACACACTCCCCAGTAACTGTCTCCCTGTTATAAATACACACTCCCCAGTAACTGTCTCCCTTCAATAAATACACACTCCCCAGTAACTGTCTCCCTGTAATAAATACACACTCCCCACTAACTGTCTTCTTGTAATAAATACAGTCCCCAGTAACTGTCTCCCTGTAATAAATACACATTCCCCAGTAACTGTCTCCCTGTAATAAATACACACTCCCCAGTAACTGTCTCCCTGTAACAAATACACATTCCCCAGTAACTGCCTCCCTGTAAGAAATACACACTCCCCAGTAACTGTCTATCCCTGTAATAAATACACACTCCCCAATAACTGTCTCCCTTTAATAAATACACACTCCCCAGTAACTGTCTCCCTGTAATAAATACACACTCCCCAGTAACAGTGTATCCTTGTCATAAATACACACTCCCCAGTAACTGTCTCCCTGTAATAAATTCTCACTCCCCAGTAACTGTCTCCCTGTAATAAATACACACTCCCCAGTCACTGTCTCCCTTTAATAAATACACACTCCCCACTAACTGTCTTCTTGTAATATATACAGTCCCCACTAACTGTCTCCCTGTAATAAATACACATTCCCCAGTAACTGTCACCCTGTAATAAATACACACTCCCCAGTAACTGTCTCCCTGTAATAAATACACACTCCCCAGTAACTGTCTCCCTGTAATAAATACACACTCCCCAGTTACTGTCTATTCCTGTAACAAATACACACTCCCCAGTAACTGTCTCCCTGTAATAAATACACCCTCCCCAGTAACTGTCTATCCTTGTAAGAAATACACACTCCCCAATAACACTCCCCCTGTAATAAATACACACTCCCCAGTAACTGTCTCCCTGTAATAAATACACACTCCCCGGTAACTGTTTCCCTGTAATAAACACACACTCCCCCGTTACTGTCTATCCCTGTAATAAATACACACTCCCCAGTAACTGTCTGCCTGTAATAAATACACACTCCCCAGTAACTGTCTATCCCTGTAATAAATACACACTCCCAGTAACTGTCTGCCTGTAATAAATACACACTCCCCAGTAACTGTCTCCCTGTAATAAATACACATTCCCCAGTAACTGTCTCCCTGTAATAAATACACATTCCCCAGTAACTGTCTCCCTGTAATAAATACACATTCCCCAGTAACTGTCACCCTGTAATAAATACACACACCCCAGTAACTGTCTCCCTGTAATAAATATACTCTGCCCAGTAACAGTCTTTCCCTGTAATAAATACCCACTCCCCAGTAACTGTCTATCCCTGTAATAAATACACTCTCCCCAGTAACTGTCTGTCCCTGTAATAAATACACTCTCCCCAGTAACTGTCTCCCTGTAATAAATACACACTCTCCAGTAACTGTCTCCCTGTAATAAATACATACTCCCCAGTAACTGTCTCCCTGTAATAAATACACACTCCTCAGTAACTGTCTCCCTGTAATAAATACACACTCCCCAGTAACTGTCTCCCTGTTATAAATACACACTCCCCAGTAACTGTCTCCCTTCAATAAATACACACTCCCCAGTAACTGTCTCCCTGTAATAAATACACACTCCCCACTAACTGTCTTCTTGTAATAAATACAGTCCCCAGTAACTGTCTCCCTGTAATAAATACACATTCCCCAGTAACTGTCTCCCTGTAATAAATACACACTCCCCAGTAACTGTCTCCCTGTAACAAATACACATTCCCCAGTAACTGTCTATCCCTGTAATAAATACACACTCCCCAATAACTGTCTCCCTTTAATAAATACACACTCCCCAGTAACTGTCTCCCTGTAATAAATACACACTCCCCAGTAACAGTGTATCCTTGTCATAAATACACACTCCCCAGTAACTGTCTCCCTGTAATAAATTCTCACTCCCCAGTAACTGTCTCCCTGTAATAAATACACACTCCCCAGTAACTGTCTCCCTTTAATAAATACTCACTCCCCACTAACTGTCTTCTTGTAATATATACCGTCCCCACTAACTGTCTCCCTGTAATAAATACACATTCCCCAGTAACTGTCTCCCTGTAATAAATACTCATTCCCCAGTAACTGTCTCCCTGTAATAAATACATACTCCCCAGTAACTGTCTCCCTGTAATAAATACACACTCCTCTGTAACTGTCTCCCTGTAATAAATACACACTCCCCAGTAACTGTCTCCCTGTTATAAATACACACTCCCCAGCAACTGTCTCCCTTTAATAAATACACACTCCCCAGTAACTGTCTCCCTGTTATAAATACACACTCCCCAGCAACTGTCTCCCTTCAATAAATACACACTCCCCAGTAACTGTCTCCCTGTAATTCATACACACTCCCCACTAACTGTCTTCTTGTAATAAATACAGTCCCCAGTAACTGTCTCCCTGTAATAAATACACATTCCCCAGTAACTGTCTCCCTGTAATAAATACACACTCCCCAGTAACTGTCTCCCTGTAACAAATACACATTCCCCAGTAACTGCCTCCCTGTAAGAAATACACACTCCCCAGTAACTGTCTATCCCTGTAATAAATACACACTCCCCAATAACTGTCTCCCTTTAATAAATACACACTCCCCAGTAACTGTCTCCCTGTAATAAATACACACTCCCCAGTAACAGTGTATCCTTGTCATAAATACACACTCCCCAGTAACTGTCTCCCTGTAATAAATTCTCACTCCCCAGTAACTGTCTCCCTGTAATAAATACACACTCCCCAGTAACTGTCTCCCTTTAATAAATACACACTCCCCACTAACTGTCTTCTTGTAATATATACAGTCCCCACTAACTGTCTCCCTGTCATAAATACACATTCCCCAGTAACTGTCTCCCTGTAATAAATACACACTCCCCAGTAACTGTCTCCCTGTAATAAATACACACTCCCCAGTAACTGTCTCCCTGTAATAAATACACACTCCCCAGTTACTGTCTATTCCTGTAACAAATACACACTCCCCAGTAACTGTCTCCCAGTAATAAATACACGCTCCCCAGTAACTGTCTATCCTTGTAAGAAATACACACTCCCCAGTAACACTCCCCCTGTAATAAATACACACTCCCCAGTAACTGTCTCCCTGTAATAAATACACACTCCCCGGTAACTGTCTCCCTGTAATAAACACACACTCCCCAGTAACTGTCTATCCCTGTAATAAATACACACTCCCCAGTAACTGTCTGCCTGTAATAAATACACACCCCCCAGTAATTGTCTCCCTTTAATAAATACACACTCCCCAGTAACTGTCTCCCTGCAATAAATACACACTCCCCAGGAACTGTCTTTTTGTAATAAATACAGTCCCCAGTAACTGTCTCCCTGTAATAAATACTCATTCCCCAGTAACTGTCTCCCTGTAATAAATACACATTCCCCAGTAACTGTCTCCCTGTAATAAATACACACTCCCCAGTAACTGTCTATCCCTGTAATAAATACACTCTCCCCAGTAACTGTCTCCCTGTAATAAATACATACTCCCCAGTAACTGTCTCCCTGTAATAAATACACACTCCTCAGTAACTGTCTCCCTGTAATAAATACACACTCCCCAGTAACTGTCTCCCTGTTATAAATACACACTCCCCAGTAACTGTCTCCCTTTAATAAATACACACTCCCCAGTAACTGTCTCCCTGTAATAAATACACACTCCCCACTAACTGTCTTTTTGTAATAAATACAGTCCCCAGTAACTGTCTCCCTGTAATAAATACACCCTCCCCAGTAACTGTCTATCCTTGTAAGAAATACACACTCCCCAGTAACACTCCCCCTGTAATAAATACACACTCCCCAGTAACTGTCTCCCTGTAATAAATACACACTCCCCAGTAACTATCTCCCTGTAATAAACACACACTCCCCAGTAACTGTCTATCCCTGTAATAAATACACACTCCCAGTAACTGTCTGCTGTAATAAATACACACTCCCCAGTAACTGTCTCCCTGTAATAAATACACATTCCCCAGTAACTGTCTCCCTGTAATAAATACACATTCCCCAGTAACTGTCTCCCTGTAATAAATACACATTCCCCAGTAACTGACACCCTGTAATAAATACACACACCCCAGTAACTGTCTCCCTGTAATAAATATACTCTGCCCAGTAACAGTCTTTCCCTGTAATAAATACACACTCCCCAGTAACTGTCTATCCCTGTAATAAATACACTCTCCCCAGTAACTGTCTGTCCCTGTAATAAATACACTCTCCCCAGTAACTGTCTCCCTGTAATAAATACACACTCCCCAGTAACTGTCTCCCTTTAATAAATACACACTCCCCACTAACTGTCTTCTTGTAATATATACAGTCTCCACTAACTGTCTCCCTGTAATAAATACACATTCCCCAGTAACTGTCTCCCTGTAATAAATACTCATTCCCCAGTAACTGTCTCCCTGTAATAAATACATACTCCCCAGTAACTGTCTCCCTGTAATAAATACACACTCCTCAGTAACTGTCTCCCTGTAATAAATACACACTCCCCAGTAACTGTCTCCCTGTTATAAATACACACTCCCCAGTAACTGTCTCCCTTTAATAAATACACACTCCCCAGTAACTGTCTCCCTGTAATAAATACACACTCCCCACTAACTGTCTTCTTGTAATAAATACAGTCCCCAGTAACTGTCTCCCTGTAATAAATACACATTCCCCAGTAACTGTCTCCCTGTAATAAATACACACTCCCCAGTAACTGTCTCCCTGTAACAAATACACATACCCCAGTAACTGCCTCCCTGTAAGAAATACACACTCCCCAGTAACTGTCTATCACTGTAATAAATACACACTCCCCAATAACTGTCTCCCTTTAATAAATACACACTCCCCAGTAACTGTCTCCCTGTAATAAATACACACTCCCCAGTAACAGTGTATCCTTGTCATATATACACACTCCACAGTAACTGTCTCCCTGTAATAAATACTCATTCCCCAGTAACTGTCTCCCTGTAATAAATACACACTCCCCAGTAACTGTCTCCCTGTAATAAATACACAGTCCCCAGTAACTGTCTCCCTGTAATAAATACACACTCCCCAGTAACTGTCTCCCTGTAATAAATACACAGTCCCCAGTAACTGTCTCCCTGTAATAAATACACACTCCCCAGTTACTGTCTATTCGTGTAATAAATACACACTCCCCTGTAACTGTCTCCCTGTAATAAATACACACTCCCCAGTAACTGTCTCGCTGTATTAAATACACCATCCCCAGTAACTGTCTATCCTTGTAATAAATACACACTCCCCAGTAACTCTCCCCCTGTAATAAATACACACTCCCCTGTTACTGACTATCCCTGTAATAAATACACACTCCCCAGTAACTGTCTCCCTGTAATAAATACACACTCCCCGGTAACTGTCTCCCTGTAATAAATACACACTCCCCAGTAACTGTCTATCACTGTAATAAATACACACTCCCCAATAACTGTCTCCCTTTAATAAATACACACTCCCCAGTAACTGTCTCCCTGTAATAAATACACACTCCCCAGTAACAGTGTATCCTTGTCATATATACACACTCCACAGTAACTGTCTCCCTGTAATAAATACTCATTCCCCAGTAACTGTCTCCCTGTAATAAATACACACTCCCCAGTAACTGTCTCCCTGTAATAAATACACAGTCCCCAGTAACTGTCTCCCTGTAATAAATACACACTCCCCAGTAACTGTCTCCCTGTAATAAATACACAGTCCCCAGTAACTGTCTCCCTGTAATAAATACACACTCCCCAGTTACTGTCTATTCGTGTAATAAATACACACTCCCCTGTAACTGTCTCCCTGTAATAAATACACACTCCCCAGTAACTGTCTCGCTGTATTAAATACACCATCCCCAGTAACTGTCTATCCTTGTAATAAATACACACTCCCCAGTAACTCTCCCCCTGTAATAAATACACACTCCCCTGTTACTGACTATCCCTGTAATAAATACACACTCCCCAGTAACTGTCTCCCTGTAATAAATACACACTCCCCGGTAACTGTCTCCCTGTAATAAATACACATTCCCCAGTAACTGTCTCCCTGTAATAAATACACACTCCCCAGTAACTGTCTCCCTGTAACAAATACACATACCCCAGTAACTGCCTCCCTGTAAGAAATACACACTCCCCAGTAACTGTCTATCACTGTAATAAATACACACTCCCCAATAACTGTCTCCCTTTAATAAATACACACTCCCCACTAACTGTCTCCCTGTAATAAATACACACTCCCCAGTAACAGTGTATCCTTGTCATATATACACACTCCACAGTAACTGTCTCCCTGTAATAAATACTCATTCCCCAGTAACTGTCTCCCTGTAATAAATACACACTCCCCAGTAACTGTCTCCCTGTAATAAATACACAGTCCCCAGTAACTGTCTCCCTGTAATAAATACACACTCCCCAGTAACTGTCTCCCTGTAATAAATACACAGTCCCCAGTAACTGTCTCCCTGTAATAAATACACACTCCCCAGTTACTGTCTATTCGTGTAATAAATACACACTCCCCTGTAACTGTCTCCCTGTAATAAATACACACTCCCCAGTAACTGTCTCGCTGTATTAAATACACCATCCCCAGTAACTGTCTATCCTTGTAATAAATACACACTCCCCAGTAACTCTCCCCCTGTAATAAATACACACTCCCCTGTTACTGACTATCCCTGTAATAAATACACACTCCCCAGTAACTGTCTCCCTGTAATAAATACACACTCCCCGGTAACTGTCTCCCTGTAATAAATACACACTCCCCAGTAACTGTCTCCCTGTAATAAATACACACTCCCCAGTAACTGTCTCCCTGTAATAAATACACACTCCCCAGTACCTGTCTATCCCTGTAATAAATACACACTCCCCAGTAACTGTCTCCCTGTAATAAATACACACTCCCCAGTAACTGTCTCCCTGTAATAAATACACTCTCCCCAGTAACTGTGTATCCTTGTAATAAATACACACTCCCCAGTAACTGTCTCCCTGTAATAAATTCTCACTCCCCAGTAACTGTCTATCCCTGTAATAAATACACACTCCCCAATAACTGCCTCCCTGTAATAAATACACACTCCCCAGAAACTGTCTCCCTGTTATAAAGACACATTCCCCAGTAACTCTCTCCCTTTAATAAATACACATTCCCCAGTAACTGTCTCCCTGTAATAAATACACACTCCCCAGTAACTGTCTCCCTGTAACAAATACACATACCCCAGTAACTGCCTCCCTGTAAGAAATACACACTCCCCAGTAACTGTCTATCCCTGTAATAAATACACACTCCCCAATAACTGTCTCCCTGTAATAAATACACACTCCCCAGTAACAGTGTATACTTGTCATAAATACACACTCCCCAGTAACTGTCTCCCTGCAATAAATTCTCACTACCCAGTAACTGTCTCCCTGTAATAAATACACACTCCCCAGTAACTGTCTCCCTTTAATAAATACACACTCCCCACTAACTGTCTTCTTGTAATATATACAGTCCCCACTCACTGTCTCCCTGTAATAAATACACATTCCCCAGTAACTGTCTCCCTGTAATAAATACTCATTCCCCAGTAACTGTCTCCCTGTAATAAATACACACTCCCCAGTAACTGTCTCCCTGTAATAAATACACAGTCCCCAGTAACTGTCTCCCTGTAATAAATACACACTCCCCAGTAACTGTCTCCCTCTAATAAATACACAGTCCCCAGTAACTGTCTCCCTGTAATAAATACACACTCCCCAGTTACTGTCTATTCGTGTAATAAATACACACTCCCCTGTAACTGTCTCCCTGTAATAAATACACACTCCCCAGTAACTGTCTCGCTGTATTAAATACACCATCCCCAGTAACTGTCTATCCTTGTAATAAATACACACTCCCCAGTAACTCTCCCCCTGTAATAAATACACACTCCCCAGTTACTGACTATCCCTGTGTAATAAATACACACTCCCCAGTAACTGTCTCCCTGTAATAAATACACACTCCCCGGTAACTGTCTCCCTGTAATAAATACACACTCCCCAGTAACTGTCTCCCTGTAATAAATACACACTCCCCAGTACCTGTCTATCCCTGTAATAAATACACAGTCCCCAGTAACTGTCTCCCTGTAATAAATACACACTCCCCAGTTACTGTCTATTCGTGTAATAAATACACACTCCCCTGTAACTGTCTCCCTGTAATAAATACACACTCCCCAGTAACTGTCTCGCTGTATTAAATACACCATCCCCAGTAACTGTCAATCCTTGTAATAAATACACACTCCCCAGTAACTCTCCCCCTGTAATAAATACACACTCCCCAGTTACTGACTATCCCTGTAATAAATACACACTCCCCAGTAACTGTCTCCCTGTAATAAATACACACTCCCCGGTAACTGTCTCCCTGTAATAAATACACACTCCCCAGTAACTGTCTCCCTGTAATAAATACACACTCCCCAGTACCTGTCTATCCCTGTAATAAATACACACTCCCCAGTAACTGTCTCCCTGTAATAAATACACACTCCCCAGTAACTGTCTCCCTGTAATAAATACACACTGCCCAGTAACTGTGTATCCTTGTAATAAATACACACTCCCCAGTAACTGTCTCCCTGTAATAAATTCTCACTCCCCAGTAACTGTCTATCCCTGTAATAAATACACACTCCCCAATAACTGCCTCCCTGTAATAAATACACACTCCCCAGAAACTGTCTCCCTGTTATAAATACACACTCCCCAGTAACTCTCTCCCTTTAATAAATACACATTCCCCAGTAACTGTCTCCCTGTAATAAATACACACTCCCCAGTAACTGTCTCCCTGTAACAAATACACATAACCCAGTAACTGCCTCCCTGTAAGAAATACACACTCCCCAGTAACTGTCTATCCCTGTAATAAATACACACTCCCCAATAACTGTCTCCCTTTAATAAATACACACTCCCCAGTAACTGTCTCCCTGTAATAAATACACACTCCCCAGTAACAGTGTATCCTTGTCATAAATACACACTCCCCAGTAACTGTCTCCCTGTAATAAATTCTCACTACCCAGTAACTGTCTCCCTGTAATAAATACACACTCCCCAGTAACTGTCTCCCTTTAATAAATACACACTCCCCACTAACTGTCTTCTTGTAATATATACAGTCCCCACTCACTGTCTCCCTGTAATAAATACACATTCCCCAGTAACTGTCTCCCTGTAATAAATACTCATTCCCCAGTAACTGTCTCCCTGTAATAAATACACACTCCCCAGTAACTGTCTCCCTGTAATAAATACACAGTCCCCAGAAACTGTCTCCCTGTAATAAATACACACTCCCCAGTAACTGTCTCCCTCTAATAAATACACAGTCCCCAGTAACTGTCTCCCTGTAATAAATACACACTCCCCAGTTACTGTCTATTCGTGTAATAAATACACACTCCCCTGTAACTGTCTCCCTGTAATAAATACACACTCCCCAGTAACTGTCTCGCTGTATTAAATACACCATCCCCAGTAACTGTCTATCCTTGTAATAAATACACACTCCCCAGTAACTCTCCCCCTGTAATAAATACACACTCCCCAGTTACTGACTATCACTGTGTAATAAATACACACTCCCCAGTAACTGTCTCCCTGTAATAAATACACACTCCCCAGTAACTGTCTCCCTGTAATAAATACACACTCCCCAGTAACTGTCTCCCTTTAATAAATACACACTCCCCACTAACTGTCTTCTTGTAATATATACAGTCCCCACTAACTGTCTCCCTGCAATAAATACACATTCCCCAGTTACTGTCTCCCTGTAATAAATACTCATTCCCCAGTAACTGTCTCCCTGTAATAAATACACACTCCCCAGTAACTGTCTCCCTGTAATAAATACACAGTCCCCAGTAACTGTCTCCCTGTAATAAATACACACTCCCCAGTAACTGTCTCCCTCTAATAAATACACAGTCCCCAGTAACTGTCTCCCTGTAATAAATACACACTCCCCAGTTACTGTCTATTCGTGTAATAAATACACACTCCCCTGTAACTGTCTCCCTGTAATAAATACACACTCCCCAGTAACTGTCTCGCTGTATTAAATACACCATCCCCAGTAACTGTCGATCCTTGTAATAAATCACACTCCCCAGTAACTCTCCCCCTGTAATAAATACACACTCCCCAGTTACTGACTATCCCTGTAATAAATACACACTCCCCAGTAACTGTCTCCCTGTAATAAATACACACTCCCCGGTAACTGTCTCCCTGTAATAAATACACATTCCCCAGTAACTGTCTCCCTGTAATAAATACACACTCCCCAGTACCTGTCTATCCCTGTAATAAATACACACTCCCCAGTAACTGTCTCCCTGTAATAAATACACACTCCCCAGTAACTGTCTCCCTGTAATAAATACACACTCCCCAGTAACTGTGTATCCTTGTAATAAATACACACTCCCCAGTAACTGTCTCCCTGTAATAAATTCTCACTCCCCAGTAACTGTCTATCCCTGTAATAAATACACACTCCCCAATAACTGCCTCCCTGTAATAAATACACACTCCCCAGAAACTGTCTCCCTGTTATAAATACACACTCCCCAGTAACTCTCTCCCTTTAATAAATACACATTCCCCAGTAACTGTCTCCCTGTAATAAATACACACTCCCCAGTAACTGTCTCCCTGTAACAAATACACATACCCCAGTAACTGCCTCCCTGTAAGAAATACACACTCCCCAGTAACTGTCTATCCCTGTAATAAATACACACTCCCCAATAACTGTCTCCCTTTAATAAATACACACTCCCCAGTAACTGTCTCCCTGTAATAAATACACACTCCCCAGTAACAGTGTATCCTTGTCATAAATACACACTCCCCAGTAACTGTCTCCCTGTAATAAATTCTCACTACCCAGTAACTGTCTCCCTGTAATAAATACACACTCCCCACTAACTGTCTTCTTGTAATATATACAGTCCCCACTCACTGTCTCCCTGTAATAAATACACATTCCCCAGTAACTGTCTCCCTGTAATAAATACCCATTCCCCAGTAACTGTCTCCCTGTAATAAATACACACTCCCCAGTAACTGTCTCCCTGTAATAAATACACAGTCCCCAGTAACTGTCTCCCTGTAATAAATACACACTCCCCAGTAACTGTCTCCCTCTAATAAATACACAGTCCCCAGTAACTGTCTCCCTGTAATAAATACACACTCCCCAGTTACTGTCTATTCGTGTAATAAATACACACTCCCCTGTAACTGTCTCCCTGTAATAAATACACACTCCCCAGTAACTGTCTCGCTGTATTAAATACACCATCCCCAGTAAATGTCTATCCTTGTAATAAATACACACTCCCCAGTAACTCTCCCCCTGTAAGAAATACACACTCCCCAGTACCTGTCTATCCCTGTAATAAATACACACTCCCCAGTAACTGTCTCCCTGTAATAAATTCTCACTCCCCAGTAACTGTCTATCCCTGTAATAAATACACACTCCCCAGTAACTGCCTCCCTGTAATAAATACACACTCCCCAGAAACTGTCTCCCTGCTATAAATACACACTCCCCAGTAACTCTCTCCCTTTAATAAATACACACTCCCCAGTAACTGTCTCCCTGTAATAAATACACACTCCCCACTAACTGTCTTCTTGTAATAAATACAGTCCCCAGTAACTGTCTCCCTGTAATAAATACACATTCCCCAGTAACTGTCTCCCTGTAATAAATACACACTCCCCAGTAACTGTCTCCCTGTATTAAATACACATTCCCCAGTAACTGTCTCCCTGTAAGAAATACAAAGTCCCCAGTAACTGTCTATCCCTGTAATAAATACACACTCCCCAATAGCTGTCTCCCTGTAATAAATACACACTCCCCAGTAACTGTCTCCCTGTAATAAATACACACTCCCCAGTAACTGTGTATCCTTGTAATAAATACACACTCCCCAGTAACTGTCTCCCTGTAATAAATTCTCACTCACCAGTAACTGTCTATCCCTGTAATAAATACACACTCCCCAGTAACTGTCTGCCTGTAACAAATACACACTCCCCAGTAACTGTCTCCCTTTAATAAATACATACTCCCCAGTAACTGTCTCCCTGTAATAAATACACACTACCCACTAACTGTCTTCTTGTAATAAATACAGTCCCCAGTAACTGTCTCCCTGTAATAAATACCCACTCCCCACTAACTGTCCTCTTGTAATAAATACAGTCCCCAGTAACTGTCTCCCTGTAATAAATACACACTCCCCAGTAACTGTCTCCCTGTAATAAATACACACTCCCCAGTAACTGTGTATCCTTGTCATAAATACACACTCCCCAGTAACTGTCTCCCTGTAATAAATTCTGACTCCCCAGTAACTGTCTATCCCTGTAATAAATACACACTCCCCAGTAACTGTCTCCCTGTAATAAATACAAACTCCCCAGTAACTGTCTCCCTGTAATAAAAACACACTCCCCAGTTACTGTCTATTCCTGTAACAAATACTCACTCCCCAGTAACTGTCTCCCTGTAATAAATACACCCTCCCCAGTAACTGTCTATCCTTGTTATAAATACACACTCCCCAGTAACTCTCCCCCTGTAATAAATACACACACCCCAGTAACTGGCTATCCCTGTAATAAATACACACTCCCCAGTAACTGTCTCCCTGTAATAAATACACACTCCCCGGTAACTGTCTCCCTGTAATAAATACACACTCCCCAGTAACTGTCTCCCTGTAACAAATACTCACTCCCCAGTAACTGTCTCCCTGTAATAAATACACCCTCCCCAGTAACTGTCTATCCTTGTTATAAATACACACTCCCCAGTAACTCTCCCCTTGTAATAAATACACACTCCCCAGTAACTGGCTCTCCCTGTAATAAATACACACTCCCCAGTAAATGTCTCCCTGTAATAAATACACACTCCCCGGTAACTGTCTCCCTGTAATAAATACACACTCCCCAGTAACTGTCTCCCTGTAATAAATACACACTCCCCAGTAACTGTCTCCCTTTAATAAATACACACTCCCCACTCACTGTCTTCTTGTAATATATACAGTCCCCACTAACTGTCTCCCTGTAATAAATACAAATTCCCCAGTAACTGTCTCACTGTAATAAATACTCATTCCCCAGTAACTGTCTCCCTGTAATAAATACACACTCCCCAGTAACTGTCTCCCTGTAATAAATACACAGCCCCCAGTAACTGTCTCCCTGTAATAAATACACACTCCCCAGTAACTGTCTCCCTGTAATAAATACACAGTCCCCAGTAACTGTCTCCCTGTAATAAATACACACTCCCCAGTTACTGTCTATTCGTGTAATAAATACACACTCCCCTGTAACTGTCTCCCTGTAATAAATACACACTCCCCAGTAACTGTCTCGCTGTATTAAATACACCATCCCCAGTAACAGTCTATCCTTGTAATAAATACACACTCCCCAGTAACTCTCCCCCTGTAATAAATACACACTCCCCAGTTACTGACTATCCCTGTAATAAATACACACTCCCCAGTAACTGTCTCCCTGTAATAAATACACACTCCCCGGTAACTGTCTCCCTGTAATAAATACACACTCCCCAGTAACTGTCTCCCTGTAATAAATACACATTCCCCAGTAACTGTCTCCCTGTAAGAAATACAAACTCCCCAGTAACTGTCTATCCCTGTAATAAATACACACTCCCCAATAACTGTCTCCCTGTAATAAATACACACTCCCCAGTAACTGTCTCCCTGTAATAAATACACACTCCCCAGTAACTGTGTATCCTTGTAATAAATACACACTCCCCAGTAACTGTCTCCCTGTAATAAATTCTCACTCCCCAGTAACTGTCTATCCCTGTAATAAATACACACTCCACAGTAAATGCCTCCCTGTAGTAAATACACACTCCCCAGAAACTGTCTCCCTGCTATAAATACACACTCCCCAGTAACTCTCTCCCTTTAATAAATACACACTCCCCAGTAACTGTCTCCCTGTAATAAATACACACTCCCCACTAACTGTCTTCTTGTAATAAATACAGTCCCCAGTAACTGTCTCCCTGTAATAAATACACATTCCCCAGTAACTGTCTCCCTGTAATAAATACACACTCCCCAGTAACTGTCTCCCTGTAATAAATACACATTCCCCAGTAACTGTCTCCCTGTAAGAAATACAAACTCCCCAGTAACTGTCTATCCCTGTAATAAATACACACTCCCCAATAACTGTCTCCCTGTAATAAATACACACTCCCCAGTAACTGTCTCCCTGTAATAAATACACACTCCCCAGTAACTGTGTATCCTTGTAATAAATACACACTCCCCAGTAACTGTCTCCCTGTAATAAATTCTCACTCCCCAGTAACTGTCTATCCCTGTAATAAATACACACTCCCCAGTAACTGCCTCCCTGTAATAAATACACACTCCCCAGAAACTGTCTCCCTGTTATAAATACACACTCCCCAGTAACTCTCTCCCTTTAATAAATACACACTCCCCAGTAACTGTCTCCCTGTAATAAATACACACTCCCCACTAACTGTCTTCTTGTAATAAATACAGTCCCCAGTAACTGTCTCCCTGTAATAAATACACATTGCCCAGTAACTGTCTCCCTGTAATAAATACACACTCCCCAGTAACTGTCTCCCTGTATTAAATACACATTCCCCAGTAACTGTCTCCCTGTAAGAAATACAAAGTCCCCAGTAACTGTCTATCCCTGTAATAAATACACACTCCCCAATAACTGTCTCCCTGTAATAAATACACACTCCCCAGTAACTGTCTCCCTGTAATAAATACACACTCCCCAGTAACTGTGTATCCTTGTAATAAATACACACTCCCCAGTAACTGTCTGCCTGTAACAAATACACACTCCCCAGTAACTGTCTCCCTTTAATAAATACACACTCCCCAGTAACTGTCTCCCTGTAATAAATACACACTCCCCACTAACTGTCTTCTTGTAATAAATACAGTCCCCAGTAACTGTCTCCCTGTAATAAATACCCACTCCCCACTAACTGTCCTCTTGTAATAAATACAGTCCCCAGTAACTGTCTCCCTGTAATAAATACACACTCCCCAGTAACTGTCTCCCTGTAATAAATACACACTCCCCAGTAACTGTGTATCCTTGTAATAAATACACACTCCCCAGTAACTGTCTCCCTGTAATAAATTCTCACTCCCGAGTAACTGTCTATCCCTGTAATAAATACACACTCCCCAGTAACTGTCTCCCTGTAATAAATACACACTCCCCAGTAACTGTCTCCCTGTAATAAATACAAACTCCCCAGTAACTGTCTCCCTGTAATAAATACAAACTCCCCAGTTACTGTCTATTCCTGTAACAAATACTCACTCCCCAGTAACTGTCTCCCTGTAATAAATACACCCTCCCCAGTAACTGTCTATCCTTGTTATAAATACACACTCCCCAGTAACTCTCCCCCTGTAATAAATACACACACCCCAGTAACTGGCTATCCCTGTAATAAATACACACTCCCCAGTAACTGTCTCCCTGTAATAAATACACACTCCCCAGTAACTGTCTCCCTGTAACAAATACTCACTCCCCAGTAACTGTCTCCCTGTAATAAATACACCCTCCCCAGTAACTGTCTATCCTTGTTATAAATACACACTCCACAGTAACTCTCCCCTTGTAATAAATACACACTCCCCAGTAACTGGCTCTCCCTGTAATAAATACACACTCCCCAGTAAATGTCTCCCTGTAATAAATACACACTACCCGGTAACTGTCTCCCTGTAATAAATACACACTCCCCAGTAACTGTCTCCCTGTAATAAATACACACTCCCCAGTAACTGTCTCCCTTTAATAAATACACACTCCCCACTAACTGTCTTCTTGTAATATATACAGTCCCCACTAACTGTCTCCCTGTAATAAATACAAATTCCCCAGGAACTGTCTCCCTGTAATAAATACTCATTCCCCAGTAACTGTCTCCCTGTAATAAATACACACTCCCCAGTAACTGTCTCCCTGTAATAAATACACAGCCCCCAGTAACTGTCTCCCTGTAATAAATACACACTCCCCAGTAACTGTCTCCCTGTAATAAATACACAGTCCCCAGTAACTGTCTCCCTGTAATAAATACACACTCCGCAGTTACTGTCTATTCGTGTAATAAATACACACTCCCCTGTAACTGTCTCCCTGTAATAAATACACACTCCCCAGTAACTGTCTCGCTGTATTAAATACACCATCCCCAGTAACTGTCTATCCTTGTAATAAATACACACTCCCCAGTAACTCTCCCCCTGTAATAAATACACACTCCCCAGTTACTGACTATCCCTGTAATAAATACACACTCCCCAGTAACTGTCTCCCTGTAATAAATACACACTCCCCGGTAACTGTCTCCCTGTAATAAATACACACTCCCCAGTAACTGTCTCCCTGTAATAAATACACACTCCCCAGTACCTGTCTATCCCTGTAATAAATACACACTCCCCAGGAACTGTCTCCCTGTAATAAATACAAACTCCCCAGTAACTGTCTCCCTGTAATAAATACACACTCCCCAGTTACTGTCTATTCCTGTAACAAATACTCACTCCCCAGTAACTGTCTCCCTGTAATAAATACACCCTCCCCAGTAACTGTCTATCCTTGTTATAAATACACACTCCCCAGTAACTCTCCCCCTGTAATAAATACACACTCCCCAGTAACTGGCTATCCCTGTAATAAATACACACTCCCCAGTAACTGTCTCCCTGTAATAAATACACACTCCCCGGTAACTGTCTCCCTGTAATAAATACACACTCCCCAGTAACTGTCTCCCTGTAATAAATACACACTCCCCAGTAACTGTCTATCCGTGTAATAAATACACACTCCCCAGTAACAGTCTCCCTGTAATAAATACACACTCCCCAGTAACTGTCTCCCTGTAATAAATACACACTCCCCAGTAACTGTGTATCCTTGTAATAAATACACACTCCCCAGTAACTGTCTCCCTGTAATAAATTCTCACTCCCCAGAAACTGCCTATCCCTGTAATAAATACACACTCCCCAGTAACTGTCTCCCTGTAATAAATACACACTCCCAAGTACTGTCTCCCTGTTATAAATACACACACCCCAGTAACTGTCTCCCTGTTATAAATACACACTCCCCAGTAACTGTCTCCCTGTAATAAATACACACTCCCCAGTAACTGTCTCCCTGTAATAAATACACACTCCCCAGTAACTGTCTATCCCTGTAATAAATACACACTCCCCACTAACTGTCTCCCTGTAATAAATACACACTCCCCAGTAACTGTCTCCCTGTAATAAATACCCACTCCCCACTAACTGTCTTCTTGTAATAAATACAGTCCCCAGTAACTGTCTCCCTGTAATAAATACACACTCCCCAGTAACTGTCTCCCTGTTATAAATACACACTCCCCAATAACTGTGTATCCTTGCAATAAATACACCCTCCCCAGTAACTGTCTCCCTGTAATAAATTCTCACTCTCCAGTAAATGTCTTTCCCTTTAATAAATAGACACTCCCCAGTAACTGTCTCCCTGTAATAAATACACACTCCCCAGTAACTGTCTATCCCTGTAACAAATACACATTCCCCAGTAACTGTCTATCCCTGTAATAAATACACACTCCCCACTAACTGTCTCCCTGTAATAAATACACACTCCCCAGTAACTGTCTCCCTGTAATAAATACACACTCCCCACTAACTGTCTTCTTGTAATAAATACAGTCCCCAGTAACTGTCTCCCTGTAATAAATACACACTCCCCAGTAACTGTCTCCCTGTAATAAATACACACTCCCCAATAACTGTGTATGCTTATAATAAATACACACTCCTCAGTAACTGTCTCCCTGTAATAAATTCTCACTCCCCAGTAACTGTCTATCCCTGTAATAAATACACACTCCCCAGTAACTGTCTATCCCTGTAATAAATACACACTCCCCAGTAACTGTCTCCCTGTAATAAATACACACTCCCCAGGAACTGTCTTCTTGTAATAAATACAGTCCCCAGTAACTGTCTCCCTGTAAGAAATACAAACTCCCCAGTAACTGTCTATCCCTGTAATAAATACACACTCCCCAGTAACTGTGTATCCTTGTAATAAATACACACTCCCCAGTAACTGTCTCCCTGTAATAAATTCTCACTCCCCAGTAACTGT
This sequence comes from Heterodontus francisci, assembly GCF_036365525.1. Classification (NCBI taxonomy): domain Eukaryota; kingdom Metazoa; phylum Chordata; class Chondrichthyes; order Heterodontiformes; family Heterodontidae; genus Heterodontus; species Heterodontus francisci. The sequence continues at coordinate 25,685,417 of NC_090375.1, forward strand.
CTATCCCTTTAAGAAATACACACTCCCCAGTAACTGTCTGGCTGTAATAAATACACACTCCTCAGTAACTGTCTCCCTGTAATAAATACACACTCCCCAGTAACTGTCTCCCTGTAATAAATACACTCTCCCCAGTAACTGTGTATCCTTGTAATAAATACACACTCCCCAGTAACTGTCTCCCTGTAATAAATTCTCACTCCCCAGTAACTGTCTATCCCTGTAATAAATACACACTCCCCAGTAACTGCCTCCCTGTAATAAATACACACTCCCCAGAAACTGTCTCCCTGTTATAAATACACACTACCCAGTAACTCTCTCCCTTTAATAAATACACACTCCCCAGTAACTGTCTCCCTGTAATAAATACACACTCCCCACTAACTGTCATCTTGTAATAAATACAGTCCCCAGTAACTGTCTCCCTGTAATAAATACACATTCCCCAGTAACTGTCTCCCTTTAATAAATACACACTCCCCAGTAACTGTCTGCCTGTAATAAATACACATTCCCCAGTAACTGTCTCCCTGTAAGAAATACAAACTCCCCAGTAACTGTCTATCCCTGTAATAAATACACACTCCCCAATAACTGTCTCCCTGTAATAAATACACACTCCCCAGTAACTGTGTATCCTTGTAATAAATACACACTCCCCAGTAACTGTCTCCCTGCAATAAATTCTCACTCCCCAGTAACTGTCTCTCCCTGCAATAAATACACACTCCCCAGTAACTGTCTGCCTGTAATAAATACACACTCCCCAGCAACTGTCTCCCTTTAATAAATACACACTCCCCAGTAACTGTCTCCCTGTAATAAATACACACTCCCCACTAACTGTCTTCTTGTAATAAATACAGTCCCCAGTAACTGTCTCCCTGTTATAAATACACACTCCCCAGTAACTGTCTCCCTGTAATAAATACACACTCCCCAGTAACTGTGTATCCTTGTAATAAATACACACTCCCCAGTAACTGTCTCCCTGTAATAAATTCTCACTCCCCAGTAACTGTCTATCCCCGTAATAAATACACACTCCCCAGTAACTGTCTCCCTGAAATAAATACACACTCCCCAGTAACTGTCTCCCTGTAATAAATACAAACTCCCCAGTAACTGTCTCCCTGTAATATATACACCCTCCCCAGTAACTGTCTATCCTTGTAATAAATACACACTCCCCAGTAACTCTCCCCCTGTAATAAATACACACTCCCCAGTAACTGGCTATCCCTGTAATAAATACACACTCCCCAGTAACTGTCTCCCTGTAATAAATACACACTCCCCGGTAACTGTCTCCCTGCAATAAATACACACTCCCCAGTAACTGTCTCCCTGTAATAAATACACACTCCCCAGTAACTGTCTATCCGTGTAATAAATACACAGTCCCCAGTAACAGTCTCCCTGTAATAAATACACACTCCCCAGTAACTGTCTCCCTGTAATAAATACACACTCCCCAGTAACTGTGTATCCTTGTAATAAATACACACTCCCCAGTAACTGCCTCCCTGTAATAAATTCTCACTCCCCAGAAACTGCCTATCCCTGTAATAAATACACACTCCCCAGTAACTGTCTCCCTGTAATAAATACACACTCCCAAGTAACTGTCTCCCTGTTATAAATACACACACCCCAGTAACTGTCTCCCTGTTATAAATACACACTCCCCAGTAACTGTCTCCCTGTAATAAATACACACTCCCCACTAACTGTCTCCCTGTAATAAATACACACTCCCCAGTAACTGTCTCCCTGTAATAAATACCCACTCCCCACTAACTGTCTTCTTGTAATAAATACAGTCCCCAGTAACTGTCTCCCTGTAATAAATACACACTCCCCAGTAACTGTCTCCCTGTAATAAATAGACACTCCCCAATAACTGTGTATCCTTGTAATAAATACACACTCCCCAGTAACTGTCTCCCTGTAATAAATTCTCATTCTCCAGTAACTGTCTTTCCCTTTAATAAATAGACACTCCCCAGTAACTGTCTCCCTGTAATAAATACACACTCCCCAGTAACTGTCTATCCCTGTAATAAATACACATTCCCCAGTAACTGTCTATCCCTGTAATAAATACACACTCCCCACTAACTGTCTCCCTGTAATAAATACACACTCCCCACTAACTGTCTTCTTGTAATAAATACAGTCCCCAGTAACTGTCTCCCTGTAATAAATACACACTCCCTAGTAACTGTCTCCCTGTAATAAATACACACTCCCCAATAACTGTGTATGCTTGTAATAAATACACACTCCTCAGTAACTGTCTCCCTGTAATAAATTCTCACTCCCCAGTAACTGTCTATCCCTGTAATAAATACACACTCCCCAGTAACTGTCTCCCTGTTTTTAATACACACTCCCCAGTAACTGTCTCCCTGCAATAAAGACACACTCCCCAGTAACTGTCTCCCTGTAATAAATACACACTCCCCAGTAACTGTCTATCCCTGTAATAAATACACACTCCCCAGTAACTGTCTCCCTGTAATAAATACACACTCCCCAGGAACTGTCTTCTTGTAATAAATACAGTCCCCAGTAACTGTCTCCCTGTAATAAATACACACGCCCCAGTAACTGTCTCCCTGTAATAAATACACACACCCCAGTAACTGTCTCCCTATAATAAATACACACTCCCCTGTAACTTTCTATCCCTGTAATAAATACACATTCCCCAGTAACTGTCTCCCTGTAATAAATACACACTTCCCAGTAACTGTCTCCCTGTAATAAATACAAACTCCCCAGTAACTGTCTCCCTGTAATATATACACCCTCCCCAGTAACTGTCTATCCTTGTAATACACACTCCCCAGTAACTCTCCCCCTGTAATAAATACACACTCCCCAGTAACTGGCTATCCCTGTAATAAATACACACTCCCCAGTAACTGTCTCCCTGTAATAAATACACACTCCCCGGTAACTGTCTCCCTGTAATAAATACACACTCCCCAGTAACTGTCTCCCTGTAATAAATACACACTCCCCAGTACCTGTCTATCCGTGTAATAAATACACAGTCCCCAGTAACAGACTCCCTGTAATAAATACACACTCCCCAGTAACTGTCTCCCTGTAATAAATACACACTCCCCAGTAACTGTGTATCCTTGTAATAAATACACACTCCCCAGTAACTGCCTCCCTGTAATAAATTCTCACTCCCCAGAAACTGCCTATCCCTGTAATAAATACACACTCCCCAGTAACTGTCTCCCTGTAATAAATACACACTCTCAAGTAACTGTCTCCCTGTTATAAATACACACACCCCAGTAACTGTCTCCCTGTTATAAATACACACTCCCCAGTAACTGTCTCCCTGTAATAAATACACACTCCCCACTAACTGTCTCCCTGTAATAAATACACACTCCCCAGTAACTGTCTCCCTGTAATAAATACCCACTCCCCACTAACTGTCTTCTTGTAATAAATACAGTCCCCAGTAACTGTCTCCCTGTAATAAATACACACTCCCCAGTAACTGTCTGCCTGTAATAAATACACACTCCCCAATAACTGTGTATCCTTGTAATAAATACACACTCCCCAGTAACTGTCTCCCTGTAATAAATTCTCACTCTCCAGTAACTGTCTTTCCCTTTAATAAATAGACACTCCCCAGTAACAGTCTCCCTGTAATAAATACACACTCCCCAGTAACTGTCTATCCCTGTAATAAATACACATTCCCCAGTAACTGTCTATCCCTGTAATAAATACACACTCCCCACTAACTGTCTCCCTGTAATAAATACACACTCCCCACTAACTGTCTTCTTGTAATAAATACAGTCCCCAGTAACTGTCTCCCTGTAATAAATACACACTCCCAAGTAACTGTCTCCCTGTAATAAATACACACTCCCCAATAACTGTGTATGCTTGTAATAAATACACACTCCTCAGTAACTGTCTCCCTGCAATAAATTCTCACTCCCCAGTAACTGTCTATCCCTGTAATAAATACACACTCCCCAGTAACTGTCTCCCTGTTTTTAATACACACTCCCCAGTAACTGTCTCCCTGTAATAAAGACACACTCCCCAGTAACTGTCTCCCTGTAATAAATACACACTCCCCAGTAACTGTCTATCCCTGTAATAAATACACACTCCCCAGTAACTGTCTCCCTGTAATAAATACACACTCCCCAGGAACTGTCTTCTTGTAATAAATACAGTCCCCAGTAACTGTCTCCCTGTAATAAATGCACACGCCCCAGTAACTGTCTCCCTGTAATAAATACACACTCCCCTGTAACTTTCTATCCCTGTAATAAATACACATTCCCCAGTAACTGTCTCCCTGTAATAAATACACACTTCCCAGTAACTGTCTATCACTATAATAAATACACACTCCCCAGTAACTGTCTCTCTGTAATAAATACACACTCCCCAGTAACTGTCTCCCTGTAATAAATACACACTCCCCAGTAACTGTCTCCCTGTAATAAATACACACTCCCCAGTAACTGTCTATCCCTGTAATAAATACACACTCCCCAGGAACTGTCTCCCTGTAATAAATACACACTCCCCAGTAACTGTCTCCCTGTAATAAATACACACTCCCCAGTAACTGTCTCCCTGTAATAAATACACACTCCCCAGTAACTGTGTATCCTTGTAACAAATACACACTCCCCAGTAACTGTCTCCCTGTAATAAATTCTCACTCCCCAGTAACAGTCTCCCTGTAATAAATACACAGTCCCCAATAACTGTCTGCCTGTAATAAATACACAGTCCCCAGTAACTGTCTCCCTGTAATAAATACACACTCCCCAGTAACAGTCTCCCTGTAATAAATAAACACTCCCCAGTAACTGCGTATCCGTGTAATAAATACACACTCCCCAGTAACTGTCTCCCTGTAATAAAGACACACTCCCCAGTTATTGTCTATTCCTGTAATAAATACACACTCCCCAGTAACTGTCTCCCTGTAATAAATACACACTCCCCAGTAACTGTCTCCCTGTAATAAATACACACTCCCCAGGAACTGTCTCCCTGTAATAAATACACACTCCCCAGCAACTGTCTCCCTGTAATAAATACACACTCCGCACTAACTGTGTATCCCTGTAATAAATACACACTCCCCAGTAACTGCGTATCTGTGTAATAAATACACACTCCCCAGTAACTGTCTCCCTGTAATAAATACACACTCCCCAGAAACTGTGTATCCCTGTAATAAATACACACTCTCCAGTTATTGTCTATTCCTGTAATAAATACACACTCCCCAGTAACTGTCTCCCTGTAATAAATACACACTCCCCAGTAACTGTCTCCCTGTAATAAATACACACTCCCCAGTCACTGTCTCCTGTAATAAATACACACTCCCCAGTAACTGTCTCCCTGCAATAAATACACACTCCCCAGTAACTGTCTCCCTGTAATAAATACACACTCCCCAGTTATTGTCTATTCCTGTAATAAATACACACTCCCCAGTAACTGTCTATCCCTGTAATAAATACACACTCCCCATTAACTGTCTCCCTGTAATAAATACACACTCCCCAGTTACTGTCTCACTGTAATAAATACACACTGCCCAGTAACTGTCTCCCTGTAATAAATACACACTCCCCAGTTACTGTCTTCCTGTAATAAATACACTCTGCCCAGTAACTGTCTATCCCTGTAATAAATACACACTGCCCAGTAACTGTCTATCCCTGTAATAAATACACACTCCCCAGTTACTGTCTCCCTGTAATAAATACACACTCCCCAGTAACTGTCTCCTTGTAATAAATACACACTCCCCAGGAACTGTGTATCCTTGCAATAAATACACACTCCCCAGTAACTGTCTCCCTGTAATAAATACACACTCCCCAGTAACTGTCTCCCTGTTTTTAATACACACTCCCCAGTTACTGTCTCACTGTAATAAATACACACTCCCCAGTAACTGTCTCCCTGTAATAAATACACACTCCCCAGTAACTGTCTCCCTGTAATAAATACACTCTGCCCAGTAACTGTCTATCCCTGTAATAAATACACACTGCCCAGTAACTGTCTATCCCTGTAATAAATACACACTCCCCAGTTACTGTCTCCCTGTAATAAATACACACTCCCCAGTAACTGTCTCCCTGTAATAAATACACACTCCCCAGGAACTGTGTATCCTTGTAATAAATACACACTCCCCAGTAACTGTCTCCCTGTAATAAATACACTCTGCCCAGTAACTGTCTATCCCTGTAATAAATACACACTGCCCAGTAACTGTCTATCCCTGTAATAAATACACACTCCCCAGTTACTGTCTCCCTGTAATAAATACACACTCCCCAGTAACTGTCTCCTTGTAATAAATACACACTCCCCAGGAACTGTGTATCCTTGTAATAAATACACACTCCCCAGCAACTGTCTCCCTGTAATAAATACACACTACCCAGTAACTGTCTCCCTGTTTTTAATACACACTCCCCAGTTACTGTCTCACTGTAATAAATACACACTCCCCAGTAACTGTCTCCCTGTAATAAATACACACTCCCCAGTAACTGTCTCCCTGTAATAAATACACACTCCCCAATAACTGTGTATGCTTGTAATAAATACACACTCCTCAGTAACTGTCTCCCTGTAATAAATTCTCACTCCCCAGTAACTGTCTATCCCTGTAATAAATACACACTCCCCAGTAACTGTCTCCCTGTTTTTAATACACACTCCCCAGTAACTGTCTCCCTGTAATAAAGACACACTCCCCAGTAACTGTCTCCCTGTAATAAATACACACTCCCCAGTAACTGTCTATCCCTGTAATAAATACACACTCCCCAGTAACTGTCTCCCTGTAATAAATACACACTCCCCAGGAACTGTCTTCTTGTAATAAATACAGTCCCCAGTAACTGTCTCCCTGTAATAAATACACACACCCCAGTAACTGTCTCCCTGTAATAAATACACACACCCCAGTAACTGTCTCCCTATAATAAATACACACTCCCCTGTAACTTTCTATCCCTGTAATAAATACACATTCCCCAGTAACTGTCTCCCTGTAATAAATACAGACTTCCCAGTAACTGTCTATCACTGTAATAAATACACACTCCCCAGTAACTGTCTCTCTGTAATAAATACACACTCCCCAGTAACTGTCTCCCTGTAATAAATACACACTCCCCAGTAACTGTCTCCTGTAATAAATACACACTCCCCAGTAACTGTCTATCCCTGTAATAAATACACACTCCCCAGGAACTGTCTCCCTGTAATAAATACACACTCCCCAGTAACTGTCTCCCTGTAATAAATACACACTCCCCAGTAACTGTCTCCCTGTAATAAATACACACTCCCCAGTAACTGTGTATCCTTGTAACAAATACACACTCCCCAGTAACTGTCTCCCTGTAATAAATTCTCACTCCCCAGTAACTGTCTATCCCTGTAATAAATACACACTCCCCAGTAACTCTCTCCCTGTAATAAAGACACACTCCCCAGTAACTGTCTCCCTGTAATAAATACACACTCCCCAGTAACTGTCTATCCCTGTAATAAATACACACTCCCCAGTAACTGTCTCCCTGTAATAAATACACACTCCCCAGGAACTGTCTTCTTGTAATAAATACAGTCCCCAGTAACTGTCTCCCTGTAATAAATACACACGCCCCAGTAACTGTCTCCCTGTAATAAATACACACACCCCAGTAACTGTCTCCCTATAATAAATACACACTCCCCTGTAACTTTCTATCCCTGTAATAAATACACATTCCCCAGTAACTGTCTCCCTGTAATAAATACACACTTCCCAGTAACTGTCTATCACTGTAATAAATACACACTCCCCAGTAACTGTCTCTCTGTAATAAATACACACTCCCCAGTAACTGTCTCCCTGTAATAAATATACACTCCCCAGTAACTGTCTCCCTGTAATAAATACACACTCCCCAGTAACTGTCTATCCCTGTAATAAATACACACTCCCCAGGAACTGTCTCCCTGTAATAAATACACACTCCCCAGTAACTGTCTCACTGTAATAAATACACACTCCCCAGTAACTGTCTCCCTGTAATAAATACACACTTCCCAGTAACTGTCTATCACTGTAATAAATACACACTCCCCAGTAACTTTCTATCCCTGTAATAAATACACATTCCCCAGTAACTGTCTCCCTGTAATAAATACACACTTCCCAGTAACTGTCTATCACTGTAATAAATACACACTCCCCAGTAACTGTCTCACTGTAATAAATACACACTCCCCAGTAACTGTCTCCCTGTAATAAATACACACTTCCCAGTAACTGTCTATCACTGTAATAAATACACACTCCCCAGTAACTGTCTCTCTGTAATAAATACACACTCCCCAGTAACTGTCTCCCTGTAATAAATATACACTCCCCAGTAACTGTCTCCCTGTAATAAATACACACTCCCCAGTAACTGTCTATCCCTGTAATAAATACACACTCCCCAGGAACTGTCTCCCTGTAATAAATACACACTCCCCAGTAACTGTCTCACTGTAATAAATACACACTCCCCAGTAACTGTCTCCCTGTAATAAATACACACTCCCCAGTAACTGTGTATCCTTGTAACAAATACACACTCCCCAGTAACTGTCTCCCTGTAATAAATTCTCACTCCCCAGTAACTGTATATCCCTGTAATAAATACACACTCCCAAGTAACTGTCTCCCTGTAATAAATACACACTCCCCAGTAACTGTCTCCTTGTTATAAATACACACTCCCCAGTAACTGTGTCCCTGTAATAAATACACACTCCCCAGTAACTGTCTACCTGTAATAAATACACACTCCCCAGTAACAGTCTCCCTGTAATAAATACACAGTCCCCAGTAACTGTCTGCCTGAAATAATAAACAGTCCCCAGTAACTGTCTCCCTGTAATAAATACACACTCCCCAGTAACAGTCTCCCTGTAATAAATACACACTCCCCAGTAACTGCGTATCCATGTAATAAATACACACTCCCCCGTAACTGTCTCCCTGTAATAAAGACACACTCCCCAGTTATTGTCTATTCCTGTAATAAATACACACTCCCCAGTAACTGTCTCCCTGTAATAAATACACACTCCCCAGTAACTGTCTCCCTGTAATAAATACACACTCCCCAGGAACTGTCTCCCTGTAATAAATACACACTCCCCAGCAACTGTCTCCCTGTAATAAATACACACTCCCCACTAACTGTGTATCCTTGTAATAAATACACACTCCCCATTAACTGTCTCCCTGAAATAAATTCTCACTCCCCAGTAACTGTATATCCCTGTAATAAATACACACTCCCCAGTAACTGTCTCCCTGTAATAAATACACACTCCCCAGGAACTGTGTATCCTTGTAATAAATACACACTCCCCAGTAACTGTCTTTCCCTGTAATAAATACACACTCCCCAGTAACTGTCTATCCCTGTAATAAATACACACTCCCCAGTAACTGTCTCCCTGTTTTTAATACACACTCCCCAGTAACTGTCTCCCTGTAATAAATACACACTCCCCAGTAACTGTCTCCCTGTAATAAATACACACTCCCCGGTAACTGTCTCCCTGTAATAAATACACACTCCCCAGTAACTGTCTCCCTGTAATAAATACACACTCCCCGGTAACTGTCTCCCTGTAATAAATACACACTCCCCAGTAACTGTCTCCCTGTAATAAATACACACTCCCCAGTACCTGTCTATCCGTGTAATAAATACACAGTCCCCAGTAACAGACTCCCTGTAATAAATACACACTCCCCAGTAACTGTCTCCCTGTAATAAATACACACTCCCCAGTAACTGTGTATCCTTGTAATAAATACACACTCCCCAGTAACTGCCTCCCTGTAATAAATTCTCACTCCCCAGAAACTGCCTATCCCTGTAATAAATACACACTCCCCAGTAACTGTCTCCCTGTAATAAATACACACTCTCAAGTAACTGTCTCCCTGTTATAAATACACACACCCCAGTAACTGTCTCCCTGTTATAAATACACACTCCCCAGTAACTGTCTCCCTGTAATAAATACACACTCCCCACTAACTGTCTCCCTGTAATAAATACACACTCCCCAGTAACTGTCTCCCTGTAATAAATACCCACTCCCCACTAACTGTCTTCTTGTAATAAATACAGTCCCCAGTAACTGTCTCCCTGTAATAAATACACACTCCCCAGTAACTGTCTGCCTGTAATAAATACACACTCCCCAATAACTGTGTATCCTTGTAATAAATACACACTCCCCAGTAACTGTCTCCCTGTAATAAATTCTCACTCTCCAGTAACTGTCTTTCCCTTTAATAAATAGACACTCCCCAGTAACAGTCTCCCTGTAATAAATACACACTCCCCAGTAACTGTCTATCCCTGTAATAAATACACATTCCCCAGTAACTGTCTATCCCTGTAATAAATACACACTCCCCACTAACTGTCTCCCTGTAATAAATACACACTCCCCACTAACTGTCTTCTTGTAATAAATACAGTCCCCAGTAACTGTCTCCCTGTAATAAATACACACTCCCCAGTAACTGTCTCCCTGTAATAAATACACACTCCCCAATAACTGTGTATGCTTGTAATAAATACACACTCCTCAGTAACTGTCTCCCTGTAATAAATTCTCACTCCCCAGTAACTGTCTATCCCTGTAATAAATACACACTCCCCAGTAACTGTCTCCCTGTTTTTAATACACACTCCCCAGTAACTGTCTCCCTGTAATAAAGACACACTCCCCAGTAACTGTCTCCCTGTAATAAATACACACTCCCCAGTAACTGTCTATCCCTGTAATAAATACACACTCCCCAGTAACTGTCTCCCTGTAATAAATACACACTCCCCAGGAACTGTCTTCTTGTAATAAATACAGTCCCCAGTAACTGTCTCCCTGTAATAAATGCACACGCCCCAGTAACTGTCTCCCTGTAATAAATACACACTCCCCTGTAACTTTCTATCCCTGTAATAAATACACATTCCCCAGTAACTGTCTCCCTGTAATAAATACACACTTCCCAGTAACTGTCTATCACTATAATAAATACACACTCCCCAGTAACTGTCTCTCTGTAATAAATACACACTCCCCAGTAACTGTCTCCCTGTAATAAATACACACTCCCCAGTAACTGTCTCCCTGTAATAAATACACACTCCCCAGTAACTGTCTATCCCTGTAATAAATACACACTCCCCAGGAACTGTCTCCCTGTAATAAATACACACTCCCCAGTAACTGTCTCCCTGTAATAAATACACACTCCCCAGTAACTGTCTCCCTGTAATAAATACACACTCCCCAGTAACTGTGTATCCTTGTAACAAATACACACTCCCCAGTAACTGTCTCCCTGTAATAAATTCTCACTCCCCAGTAACAGTCTCCCTGTAATAAATACACAGTCCCCAATAACTGTCTGCCTGTAATAAATACACAGTCCCCAGTAACTGTCTCCCTGTAATAAATACACACTCCCCAGTAACAGTCTCCCTGTAATAAATAAACACTCCCCAGTAACTGCGTATCCGTGTAATAAATACACACTCCCCAGTAACTGTCTCCCTGTAATAAAGACACACTCCCCAGTTATTGTCTATTCCTGTAATAAATACACACTCCCCAGTAACTGTCTCCCTGTAATAAATACACACTCCCCAGTAACTGTCTCCCTGTAATAAATACACACTCCCCAGGAACTGTCTCCCTGTAATAAATACACACTCCCCAGCAACTGTCTCCCTGTAATAAATACACACTCCGCACTAACTGTGTATCCTTGTAATAAATACACACTCCCCAGTAACTGTCTCCCTGTAATAAATTCTCACTCCCCAGTAACTGTATATCCCTGTAATAAATACACACTCCCTCGTAACTGTCTCCCTGTAATAAATACACACTCCCCAGTAACTGTCTCCCTGTTATAAATACACACTCCCCAGTAACTGTCTCCCTGTAATAAATACACACTCACCAGTAACTGTCTCCCTGTAATAAATACACACTCCCCAGTAACAGTCTCCCTGTAATAAATACACACTCCCCAGTAACTGTCTGCCTGTAATAAATGCACAGTCCCCAGTAACTGTCTCCCTGTAATAAATACACACTCCCCAGTAACAGTCTCCCTGTAATAAATACACACTCCCCAGTAACTGCGTATCTGTGTAATAAATACACACTCCCCAGTAACTGTCTCCCTGTAATAAATACACACTCCCCAGAAACTGTGTATCCCTGTAATAAATACACACTCTCCAGTTATTGTCTATTCCTGTAATAAATACACACTCCCCAGTAACTGTCTCCCTGTAATAAATACACACTCCCCAGTAACTGTCTCCCTGTAATAAATACACACTCCCCAGTCACTGTCTCCTGTAATAAATACACACTCCCCAGTAACTGTCTCCCTGCAATAAATACACACTCCCCAGTAACTGTCTCCCTGTAATAAATACACACTCCCCAGTTATTGTCTATTCCTGTAATAAATACACACTCCCCAGTAACTGTCTATCCCTGTAATAAATACACACTCCCCATTAACTGTCTCCCTGTAATAAATACACACTCCCCAGTTACTGTCTCACTGTAATAAATACACACTGCCCAGTAACTGTCTCCCTGTAATAAATACACACTCCCCAGTAACTGTCTCCCTGTAATAAATACACTCTGCCCAGTAACTGTCTATCCCTGTAATAAATACACACTGCCCAGTAACTGTCTATCCCTGTAATAAATACACACTCCCCAGTTACTGTCTCCCTGTAATAAATACACACTCCCCAGTAACTGTCTCCTTGTAATAAATACACACTCCCCAGGAACTGTGTATCCTTGCAATAAATACACACTCCCCAGTAACTGTCTCCCTGTAATAAATACACACTCCCCAGTAACTGTCTCCCTGTTTTTAATACACACTCCCCAGTTACTGTCTCACTGTAATAAATACACACTCCCCAGTAACTGTCTCCCTGTAATAAATACACACTCCCCAGTAACTGTCTATCCCTGTAATAAATACACACTCCCCAGTTACTGTCTCCCTGTAATAAATACACACTCCCCAGTAACTGTCTCCCTGTAATAAATACACACTCCCCAGGAACTGTGTATCCTTGTAATAAATACACACTCCCCAGTAACTGTCTCCCTGTAATAAATACACTCTGCCCAGTAACTGTCTATCCCTGTAATAAATACACACTGCCCAGTAACTGTCTATCCCTGTAATAAATACACACTCCCCAGTTACTGTCTCCCTGTAATAAATACACACTCCCCAGTAACTGTCTCCTTGTAATAAATACACACTCCCCAGGAACTGTGTATCCTTGTAATAAATACACACTCCCCAGCAACTGTCTCCCTGTAATAAATACACACTACCCAGTAACTGTCTCCCTGTTTTTAATACACACTCCCCAGTTACTGTCTCACTGTAATAAATACACACTCCCCAGTAACTGTCTCCCTGTAATAAATACACACTCCCCAGTAACTGTCTCCCTGTAATAAATACACACTCCCCAATAACTGTGTATGCTTGTAATAAATACACACTCCTCAGTAACTGTCTCCCTGTAATAAATTCTCACTCCCCAGTAACTGTCTATCCCTGTAATAAATACACACTCCCCAGTAACTGTCTCCCTGTTTTTAATACACACTCCCCAGTAACTGTCTCCCTGTAATAAAGACACACTCCCCAGTAACTGTCTCCCTGTAATAAATACACACTCCCCAGTAACTGTCTATCCCTGTAATAAATACACACTCCCCAGTAACTGTCTCCCTGTAATAAATACACACTCCCCAGGAACTGTCTTCTTGTAATAAATACAGTCCCCAGTAACTGTCTCCCTGTAATAAATACACACGCCCCAGTAACTGTCTCCCTGTAATAAATACACACACCCCAGTAACTGTCTCCCTATAATAAATACACACTCCCCTGTAACTTTCTATCCCTGTAATAAATACACATTCCCCAGTAACTGTCTCCCTGTAATAAATACAGACTTCCCAGTAACTGTCTATCACTGTAATAAATACACACTCCCCAGTAACTGTCTCTCTGTAATAAATACACACTCCCCAGTAACTGTCTCCCTGTAATAAATACACACTCCCCAGTAACTGTCTCCCTGTAATAAATACACACTCCCCAGTAACTGTCTATCCCTGTAATAAATACACACTCCCCAGGAACTGTCTCCCTGTAATAAATACACACTCCCCAGTAACTGTCTCCCTGTAATAAATACACACTCCCCAGTAACTGTCTCCCTGTAATAAATACACACTCCCCAGTAACTGTGTATCCTTGTAACAAATACACACTCCCCAGTAACTGTCTCCCTGTAATAAATTCTCACTCCCCAGTAACTGTCTATCCCTGTAATAAATACACACTCCCCAGTAACTCTCTCCCTGTAATAAAGACACACTCCCCAGTAACTGTCTCCCTGTAATAAATACACACTCCCCAGTAACTGTCTATCCCTGTAATAAATACACACTCCCCAGTAACTGTCTCCCTGTAATAAATACACACTCCCCAGGAACTGTCTTCTTGTAATAAATACAGTCCCCAGTAACTGTCTCCCTGTAATAAATACACACGCCCCAGTAACTGTCTCCCTGTAATAAATACACACACCCCAGTAACTGTCTCCCTATAATAAATACACACTCCCCTGTAACTTTCTATCCCTGTAATAAATACACATTCCCCAGTAACTGTCTCCCTGTAATAAATACACACTTCCCAGTAACTGTCTATCACTGTAATAAATACACACTCCCCAGTAACTGTCTCTCTGTAATAAATACACACTCCCCAGTAACTGTCTCCCTGTAATAAATATACACTCCCCAGTAACTGTCTCCCTGTAATAAATACACACTCCCCAGTAACTGTCTATCCCTGTAATAAATACACACTCCCCAGGAACTGTCTCCCTGTAATAAATACACACTCCCCAGTAACTGTCTCACTGTAATAAATACACACTCCCCAGTAACTGTCTCCCTGTAATAAATACACACTTCCCAGTAACTGTCTATCACTGTAATAAATACACACTCCCCAGTAACTTTCTATCCCTGTAATAAATACACATTCCCCAGTAACTGTCTCCCTGTAATAAATACACTCTTCCCAGTAACTGTCTATCACTGTAATAAATACACACTCCCCAGTAACTGTCTCACTGTAATAAATACACACTCCCCAGTAACTGTCTCCCTGTAATAAATACACACTTCCCAGTAACTGTCTATCACTGTAATAAATACACACTCCCCAGTAACTGTGTCTCTGTAATAAATACACACTCCCCAGTAACTGTCTCCCTGTAATAAATATACACTCCCCAGTAACTGTCTCCCTGTAATAAATACACACTCCCCAGTAACTGTCTATCCCTGTAATAAATACACACTCCCCAGGAACTGTCTCCCTGTAATAAATACACACTCCCCAGTAACTGTCTCACTGTAATAAATACACACTCCCCAGTAACTGTCTCCCTGTAATAAATACACACTCCCCAGTAACTGTGTATCCTTGTAACAAATACACACTCCCCAGTAACTGTCTCCCTGTAATAAATTCTCACTCCCCAGTAACTGTATATCCCTGTAATAAATACACACTCCCAAGTAACTGTCTCCCTGTAATAAATACACACTCCCCAGTAACTGTCTCCTTGTTATAAATACACACTCCCCAGTAACTGTGTCCCTGTAATAAATACACACTCCCCAGTAACTGTCTACCTGTAATAAATACACACTCCCCAGTAACAGTCTCCCTGTAATAAATACACAGTCCCCAGTAACTGTCTGCCTGAAATAATAAACAGTCCCCAGTAACTGTCTCCCTGTAATAAATACACACTCCCCAGTAACAGTCTCCCTGTAATAAATACACACTCCCCAGTAACTGCGTATCCATGTAATAAATACACACTCCCCCGTAACTGTCTCCCTGTAATAAAGACACACTCCCCAGTTATTGTCTATTCCTGTAATAAATACACACTCCCCAGTAACTGTCTCCCTGTAATAAATACACACTCCCCAGTAACTGTCTCCCTGTAATAAATACACACTCCCCAGGAACTGTCTCCCTGTAATAAATACACACTCCCCAGCAACTGTCTCCCTGTAATAAATACACACTCCCCACTAACTGTGTATCCTTGTAATAAATACACACTCCCCAGTAACTGTCTCCCTGAAATAAATTCTCACTCCCCAGTAACTGTATATCCCTGTAATAAATACACACTCCCCAGTAACTGTCTCCCTGTAATAAATACACACTCCCCAGGAACTGTGTATCCTTGTAATAAATACACACTCCCCAGTAACTGTCTTTCCCTGTAATAAATACACACTCCCCAGTAACTGTCTATCCCTGTAATAAATACACACTCCCCAGTAACTGTCTCCCTGTTTTTAATACACACTCCCCAGTAACTGTCTCCCTGTAATAAATACACACTCCCCAGTAACTGTCTATCCCTGTAATAAATACACACTCCCCACTAACTGTCTCCCTGTAATAAATACACACTCCCCACTAACTGTCTCCCTGTAATAAATACACACTCCCCACTAACTGTCTTCTTGTAATAAATACAGTCCCCAGTAACTGTCTCCATGTAATAAATACACATTCCCCAGTAACTGTCCCACTGTAATAAATACACATTCCCCAGTAACTGTCTCCCTGTAATAAATACACATTCCCCAGTAACTGTCTCCCTGTAATAAATACACACTCCCCAGTAACAGTCTCCCTGTAATAAATACACCATCCCCAGTAACAGTCTCCCTGTAATAAATACACACTCCCCAGTAACTGCGTATTCGTGTAATAAATACACACTCCCCAGTCACTATCTCCCTGTAATAAATACACACTCCCCAGAAACTGTGTATCCCTGTAATAAATACACACTCCCCAGTAACTGTCTCCCTGTAATAAATAGACTCTCCCCAGTATCTGTGTATCCCTGTAATAAATACACACTCCCCAGTAACTGTCTCCCTGTAATAAATACACACTCCCCAGTAACTGTCTCCCTGTAATAAATACACACTCCCCAGTAACTGTCTATCCCTGTAATAAATACACACTCCCCAGTCACTGTCTCCTGTAATAAATACACACTCCCCAGTAACTGTCTCCCTGTAATAAATACACACACCCCAGTAACTGTCTCCCTGTAATAAATACACACTCCCCAGTAACTGTCTCCCTGTAATAAATACACTCTGCCCAGTAACTGTCTATCCCTGTAATAAATACACACTCCCCAGTATCTGTCTCCCTGTAATAAATACACACTCCCCAGTCACTGTCTCCTGTAATAAATACACACTCCCCAGTAACTGTCTCCCTGTAATAAATACACACTCCCCAGTTACTGTCTCCCTGTAATAAATACACACTCCCCAGTAACTGTCATCACTGGAATAAATAACCTCTCGCCAGTACATTTCTCCTTGTGTAATAAATACAGGTCAGAATTTTACCGTGGGCGGATGGGAGCGAGCCATTAACGCAAAAGTCCATAGAGCACCTGCCTCCGCCTCGCCTGGGGTTCAGAGCTTTATTTTGCAGGTTCCCAGGCCTCAAATGTTGTGAGGCTGGACTTCCAACCGCTTGAGGGAAGAAGTCTCATCTGATAGATCTGCCGGTCAATCAGCGGGCTGGCAGCTCTTAGTCCCAGCAGCACCACTGGGATCGGTGGCCTCCAGCTGGGACTGCCGCCCAGCGTGCACAGAACATGCCTGGGGGCCGGGAAGGCAGGTGAATATTGGTTGCCTTACCGGCGGCAATCGGTCCGGCCCTGGCGAGGCAAGGGTGGCCGTTTGGGGGGACGTGGGACATGTTGGGTCTTGGAGATGGTTGGGGTAGCAGAGGCGGCCTTCCATCAGAGTACCCGATCATTTGCTGGGGTAAAGAGTTAGCTTTCCTGGGGTAAATACGCGGTCGATTTCCTGGGGTAAAGAGTTAGATTTCCTGGGGTAAAGTGTTGGATTTCCTGGGGTAAAGAGTCACTCTCTCTCCCTCAGCCTGTCTCCTTCTCTCTCTCTCCCTCATCCTATCTCTCTA
The DNA here is from genome assembly GCF_036365525.1 of Heterodontus francisci. Taxonomy (NCBI): domain Eukaryota; kingdom Metazoa; phylum Chordata; class Chondrichthyes; order Heterodontiformes; family Heterodontidae; genus Heterodontus; species Heterodontus francisci. The sequence continues at coordinate 25,703,673 of NC_090375.1, forward strand.
TTTCTCCATCTCTCCCTCACTGTGTCTCTCTCTCCCTCACTCTCTCTCCCTCACCGTTTCTCTCTTTCTCTCTCTCTGCCCTCACCCTGTCTCTCTCTTTCTCTCCCTCACCCTCTCTCTCTCCCTTTCCTTTCCATTTCTCTGCCTCTCTCTGTCTCTCTCTCTCTGTCACTGCCTCTCCCTCAATCTCGCAGTCGCTCCCTCTCTCTCCGTCTCTCTGTCTCTCCATCTCTCTCTCACTCTCCCTCTCTCTCCCTATCTGTCTTTCTCTCCCTCTGTCCATGACTCTGCTGTCTGTGCCTCTCTGTTTCTATCTCCCGCTCCCTCCCTCTATGTCTCTCTCCCCCTCTAGCTCTCTCTCAGCTCTCTCTCCCCCTCTATCTCTCTCCCCCTCCATCTCTCTCCCCTCTATCTCTCTCTCTCCCCCTCTATCTCTCTCACCCTCTATCTCTCTTTCCCTCTATGTCTCTCTCCCGCTCTAGCTCTCTCTCCCCCTCTATCTCTCTCCCCTTCTATCTCTCTCCCTCCCTCTATCTCCCTTTGTCGCTGTCTATCCCTATCCATCTCTCTCTGTCTCTGTCCATTTCCCTTTGTAGTCCATTTGTGTCCCCCTCAAAGATTACTGTCCCACCTAACCTTGTATCTCTCTCCTTCGCTCCATCTCTCTTTCTCTCTCTCCCTAGGATAAGGAATGAGGACCTGAAGGTCAGATGGTTTCACAGGTCGGCGCAACATCGAGGGCCGAAGGGCCTGTACTGCGCTGTAATGTTCTAATTTCCGGGGGTAAAGACGCAGTCGATTTCCTGGAGTAAAGTGTTGGATTTCCTGGGGTAAAGAGTTAGATTTCCTGGGGCATATAGTTAGATTTCCAGGTATAGGGTTAGATTTCCTGGGGTAAAGGGTTAGCTTTCCTGGGGTAAAGGGTTAGATTTCCTGGGGTAAAGGGTTAGATTTCCAGTGTATAGGGTTAGATTTCCTGGGGTAAAGGGTTAGCTTTCCTGGGGTAAAGGGTTAGATTTCTTGGGGTAAAGGGTTAGATTTCCAGGGTATAGGGTTAGATTTCCTGGGGTAAAGGGTTAGATTTCCTGGGCATATAGTTAGATTTCCAGGTATAGGGTTAGATTTCCTGGGGTAAAGGGTTAGCTTTCCTGGGGTAAAGGGTTAGATTTCCTGGGGTAAAGGGTTAGATTTCCAGTGTATAGGGTTAGATTTCCTGGGGTAAAGGGTTAGCTTTCCTAGGGTAAAGGGTTAGATTTCTTGGGGTAAAGGGTTAGATTTCCAGGGTATAGGGTTAGATTTCCTGGGGTAAAGGGTTAGATTTCCTGGGTATAGGGTTAGATTTCCTGGGGTAAAGGGTTAGATTTCCTGGGGTAAAGGGTTAGATTTCCTGGGGTAAAGGGTTACATTTCCTGGGGCATTTAGTTAGATTTCCAGGTGTAGGGTTAGATTTCCGGGGTATAGGGTTAGATTTCCTGGGGTAAAGGGTTAGATTTCCTGGGGTAAAGGGTTAGATTTCCTGGGTATAGGGTTAGATTTCCTGGGGCATATAGTTAGATTTCCAGGGTATAGGGTTAGATTTCCTGGGGCATTTGGTTAGATTTCCAGGTATAGGGTTAAATTTCCTGGGGTAAAGGGTTAGATTTCCTGGGGCATTTAGTTAGATTTCCAGGTGTAGGGTTAGATTTCCTGGGGTAAAGGGTTAGATTTCCTCGTATAGGGTTAGATTTCCTGGGGTAAAGGGTTAGATTTCCTGGGTATAGGGTTAGATTTCCTGGGGTAAAGGGTTAGATTTCCTGGGGTAAAGGGTAAGATTTCCTGGGGCATATAGTTAAATTTCCAGGGTATGGGGTTAGATTTCCTGGGGCATATAGTTAGATTTCCAGGGTCTAGGGTTAAATTTCCTGGGGTAAAGAGTTAGATTTCCTGGGGTAAAGGGTTAGAATTCCTGGGGCATTTAGTTAGATTTCCAGGTATAGGGTTAGATTTCCTGGGGTAAAGGGTTAGATTTCCTGGGGTAAAGGGTTAGATTTCCTGGGGTAAAGGGTTAGATTTCCTGGGGCATTTAGTTAGATTTCCAGGTATAGGGTTAGATTTCCTGGGGTAAAGGGTAAGATTTCCTGGGGCATTTAGTTAGATTTCCAGCTATAGGGTTAGATTTCCTGGGGTAAAGGGTTAGATTTCCAGGTATAGGGTTAGATTTCCTGGGGCAAAGGGTTAGATTTCCTGGGGTAAAGGGTTAGATTTCCTGGGGCATTTAGTTAGATTTCCAGCTATAGGGTTAGATTTCCTGGGGTAAAGGGTTAGATTTCCTGGGGCATTTAGTTAGATTTCCAGGTAAAGGGTTAGATTTCCTGGGTATCGGGTTAGATTTCCAGGTATAGGGTTAGATTTCCTGGGGTAAAGGGTTAGATTTCCTGGGGTAAAGGGTTAGATTTCCAGGGATAGGGTTAGATTTCCTCGGGTAAAGGGTTAGATTTCCTGGGGCATTTAGTTAGATTTCCAGGTATAGGGTTAGATTTCCTGGGGTAAAGGGTTAGATTTCCTGGGGTAAAGGGTTAGATTTCCAGGTATAGGGTTAGATTTCCTGGGGCATTTAGTTAGATTTCCAGGGTATAGGGTTAGATTTCCTGGGGTAAAGGGTTAGATTTCCTGGGGCATTGAGTTAGATTTCCTGGGGTAAAGGGTTAGATTTCCTGGGTATAGGGTTAGATTTCCTGGGGTAAAGGGTTAGATTTCCTGGGTATAGGGTTAGATTTCCTGGGGCATTTTGTTAGATTTCCAGGTATAGGGTTAGATTTCCTGGGGTAAAGGGTTAGATTTCCTGGGGCGATTAGTTAGATTTCCAGGTACAGGGTTAGATTTCCTGGGGTAAAGGGTTAGATTTCCTGGGGTAAAGGGTTAGATTTCCTGGGGCAATTAGTTAGATTTCCAGGTACAGGGTTAGATTTCCTGGGGTAAAGGGTTAGATTTCCAGGTATAGGGTTAGATTTCCTGGGGTAAAGGGTTAGATTTCCTGGGGTATTTAGTTAGATTTCCAGGGTATAGGGTTAGATTTCCTGGGGGAAAGGGTTAGATTTCCTGGGGCATTTAGTTAGATTTCCAGGGTATAGGGTTAGATTTCCTGGTGTAAAGGGTTAGATTTCCTGGGGCATTTAGTTAGATTTCCAGGGTATAGGGTTAGATTTCGTGGGGTAAAGGGTTAGATTTCCAGGGAATAGGGTTAGATTTCCTGGGGTAAAGGGTTAGATTTCCTGGGGTAAAGGGTTAGATTTCCAGGGTATAGGGTTAGATTTCCTGGGGTAAAGGGTTAGATTTCCTGGGGTATAGGGTTAGATTTCCTGGGGTAAAGGGTTAGATTTCCTGGGGTATAGGGTTAGATTTCCTGGGGCATTCAGTTAGATTTCCAGGGTATAGGGTTAGATTTCCTGGGGTACTGGGTTAGATTTCCAGGGTATAGGGTTAGATTTCCTGGGGCATTTAGTTAGATTTCCAGGTATAGGGTTAGATTTCCTGGGGCATTTAGTTAGATTTCCAGGTATAGGGTTAGATTTCCTGGGGTAAAGGGTTAGATTTCCAGGGTATAGGGTTAGATTTCCTGGGGTAAAGGGTTAGATTTCCTGGGTCTAGGGTTAGATTTCCAGGTATAGGGTTAGATTTCCTGGGGTAAAGGGTTAGATTTCCAGGGTATAGGGTTAGATTTCCTGGGGTAAAGGGTTAGATTTCCTGGGTCTAGGGTTAGATTTCCAGGTATAGGGTTAGATTTCCTGGGGTAAAGGGTTAGATTTCCAGGGTATAGGGTTAGATTTCCTGGGGTAAAGGGTTAGATTTCCTGGGGTAAAGGGTAGGATTTCCAGGTATAGGGTTAGATTTCCTGGGGCATTTAGTTAGATTTCCAGGTATAGGGTTAGATTTCCTGGGGAAAAGGGTTAGATTTCCTGGGGCATTTAGTGAGATTTCCAGGGTATAGGGTTAGATTTCCTGGGGTAAAGGGTTAGATTTCCTGGGGCATTGAGTTAGATTTCCAGGAATAGGGTTAGATTTCCTGGGGTAAAGCGTTAGATTTCCTGGGGCATTTAGTTAGATTTACAGGTATAGGGTTAGATTTCCTGGGGTAAAGCGTTAGATTTCCTGGGGCATTGAGTTAGATTTACAGGTATAGGGTTAGATTTCCTGGGGTAAAGCGTTAGATTTCCTGGGGCATTGAGTTAGATTTCCAGGTAAAGGGTTAGATTTCCTGGGTATAGGGTTAGATTTCCTGGGGTAAAGGGTTAGATTTCCTGGGTATAGGGTTAGATTTCCAGGGGGAAAAGGGTTAGATTTCCTGGGGTAAAGGGTTAGATTTCCTGGTGTAAAGGGTTAGATTTCCAGGGATAGGGTTAGATTTCCTCGGGTAAAGGGTTAGATTTCCTGGGGTAAAGGGTTAGATTTCCTGGGGTAAAGGGTTAGATTTCCAGGTATAGGGTTAGATTTCCTGGGGTAAAGGGTTAGATTTCCTGGGGCATTTAGTTAGATTTCCAGGTATAGGGTTAGATTTCCTGGGGTAAAAGGGTTAGATTTCCTGGGGCATTTAGTTACATTAACAGGGTATAGGTTTAGAGTTCCTGGGGTAAAGGGTTAGATTTCCTGGGGTAAAGGGTTAGATTTCCAGGGTATAGGGTTAGATTTCTTGGGCATTTAGTTAGATTTCCAGGTATAGGGTTAGATTTCCTGGGGTAAAAGGGTTAGATTTCCTGGGGCATTTAGTTACATTAACAGGGTATAGGTTTAGAGTTCCTGGGGTAAAGGGTTAGATTTCCTGGGGTAAAGGGTTAGATTTCCAGGTATAGGGTTAGATTTCCTGGGGTAAAAGGGTTAGATTTCCTGGGGCATTTAGTTACATTAACAGGGTATAGGTTTAGAGTTCCTGGGGTAAAGGGTTAGATTTCCTGGGGTAAAGGGTTAGATTTCCAGGGTATAGGGTTAGATTTCTTGGGCATTTAGTTAGATTTCCAGGTATAGGGTTAGATTTCCTGGGGTAAAGGGTTAGATTTCCTGGGGCATTTAGTTAGATTTCCAGGTATAGGGTTAGATTTCCTGGGGTAAAGGGTTAGATTTCCTGGGGCATTTAGTTAGATTTCCAGGTATAGGGTTAGATTTCCTGGGGTAAAGGGTTAGATTTCCTGGGTATCGGGTTAGATTTCCAGGTATAGGGTTAGATTTCCTGGGGTAAAGGGTTAGATTTCCTGGGGTAAAGGGTTAGATTTCCTGGGGTAAAGGGTTAGATTTCCAGGGATAGGGTTAGATTTCCTCGGGTAAAGGGTTAGATTTCCTGGGGTAAAGGGTTAGATTTCCAGGGATAGGGTTAGATTTCCTCGGGTAAAGGGTTAGATTTCCTGGGGCATTTAGTTAGATTTCCAGGTATAGGGTTAGATTTCCTGGGGTAAAGGGTTAGATTTCCTGGGGTAAAGGGTTAGATTTCCTGGGGCATTTAGTTAGATTTCCAGGTATAGGGTTAGATTTCCTGGGGTAAAGGGTTAGATTTCCTGGGGTAAAGGGTTAGATTTCCAGGTATAGGGTTAGATTTCCTGGGGTATAGGGTTAGATTTCCTGGGGTAAAGGGTTAGATTTCCTGGGTATAGGGTTAGATTTCCTGGGGTAAAGGGTTAGATTTCCTGGGTATAGGGTTAGATTTCCTGGGGTAAAGCGTTAGATTTCCTGGGCATTTAGTTAGATTTCCAGGTATAGGGTTAGATTTCCTAGGGGGATTTAGTTAGATTTCCAGGGTATAGGGTTCGATTTCCTGGGGTAAAGGGTTAGATTTCCTGGGGCATTGAGTTAGATTTCCTGGGGTAAAGGGTTAGATTTCCTAGGGGGATTTAGTTAGATTTCCAGAGTATAGGGTTCGATTTCCTGGGGTAAAGGGTTAGATTTCCTGGGGTGAAGGGTTAGATTTCCAGGGTATAGGGTTAGATTTCCTGGGGTAAAGGGTTAGATTTCCTGGGGTATAGGGTTAGATTTCGTGGGGTAAAGGGTTAGGTTTCCAGGGAATAGGGTTAGATTTCCTGGGGTAAAGGGTTAGATTTCCTGGGGTGAAGGGTTAGATTTCCAGGGTATAGGGTTAGATTTCCTGGGGTAAAGGGTTAGATTTCCTGGGGTATAGGGTTAGATTTCCTGGGGTAAAGGGTTAGATTTCCTGGGGTATAGGGTTAGATTTCCTGGGGCATTCAGTTAGATTTCCAGGGTATAGGGTTAGATTTCCTGGGGTACTGGGTTAGATTTGCAGGGTATAGGGTTAGATTTCCTGGGGTAAAGGGTTAGATTTCCTGGGGCATTTAGTTAGATTTCCAGGTATAGGGTTAGATTTCCTGGGGTAAAGGGTTAGATTTCCAGGGTATAGGGTTAGATTTCCTGGGGTAAAGGGTTAGATTTCCTGGGGTATAGGGTTAGATTTCCTGGGGCATTCAGTTAGATTTCCAGGGTATAGGGTTAGATTTCCTGGGGTAAAGGGTTAGATTTCCTGGGGTATAGGGTTAGATTTCCTGGGGCATTCAGTTAGATTTCCTGGGGTATAGGGTTAGATTTCCTGGGGCATTCAGTTAGATTTCCAGGGTATAGGGTTAGATTTCCTGGGGTACTGGGTTAGATTTGCAGGGTATAGGGTTAGATTTCCTGGGGTAAAGGGTTAGATTTCCTGGGGCATTTAGTTAGATTTCCAGGTATAGGGTTAGATTTCCTGGGGTAAAGGGTTAGATTTCCAGGGTATAGGGTTAGATTTCCTGGGGTAAAGGGTTAGATTTCCTGGGTCTAGGGTTAGATTTCCAGGTATAGGGTTAGATTTCCTGGGGTAAAGGGTTAGATTTCCAGGGTATAGGGTTAGATTTCCTGGGGTAAAGGGTTAGATTTCCTGGGGCATTTAGTTAGATTTCCAGGTATAGGGTTAGATTTCCTGGGGTAAAGGGTTAGATTTCCTGGGGTAAAGGGTAGGATTTCCAGGTATAGGGTTAGATTTCCTGGGGCATTTAGTTAGATTTCCAGGTATAGGGTTAGATTTCCTGGGGTAAAGGGTTAGATTTCCTGGGGCATTTAGTTAGATTTCCAGGTATAGGGTTAGATTTCCTGGGGTAAAGGGTTAGATTTCCTGGGGTAAAGGGTAGGATTTCCAGGTATAGGGTTAGATTTCCTGGGGCATTTAGTTAGATTTCCAGGTATAGGGTTAGATTTCCTGGGGTAAAGGGTTAGATTTCCTGGGGCATTTAGTTAGATTTCCAGGTATAGGGTTAGATTTCCTGGGGTAAAGGGTTAGATTTCCTGGGGTAAAGGGTAGGATTTCCAGGTATAGGGTTAGATTTCCTGGGGCATTTAGTTAGATTTCCAGGTATAGGGTTAGATTTCCTGGGGTAAAGGGTTAGATTTCCTGGGTCTAGGGTTAGATTTCCAGGTATAGGGTTAGATTTCCTGGGGTAAAGGGTTAGATTTCCAGGTATAGGGTTAGATTTCCTGGGGTAAAGGGTTAGATTTCCTGGGGCATTTAGTTAGATTTCCAGGTATAGGGTTAGATTTCCTGGGGAAAAGGGTTAGATTTCCTGGGGCATTTAGTGAGATTTCCAGGGTATAGGGTTAGATTTCCTGGGGTAAAGGGTTAGATTTCCTGGGTCTAGGGTTAGATTTCCAGGTATAGGGTTAGATTTCCTGGGGTAAAGGGTTAGATTTCCAGGTATAGGGTTAGATTTCCTGGGGTAAAGGGTTAGATTTCCTGGGGCATTTAGTTAGATTTCCAGGTATAGGGTTAGATTTCCTGGGGAAAAGGGTTAGATTTCCTGGGGCATTTAGTGAGATTTCCAGGGTATAGGGTTAGATTTCCTGGGGTAAAGGGTTAGATTTCCTGGGGCATTGAGTTAGATTTCCAGGTATAGGGTTAGATTTCCTGGGGAAAAGGGTTAGATTTCCTGGGGCATTTAGTGAGATTTCCAGGGTATAGGGTTAGATTTCCTGGGGTAAAGCGTTAGATTTCCTGGGGCATTTAGTTAGATTTACAGGTATAGGGTTAGATTTCCTGGGGTAAAGGGTTAGATTTCCTGGGGCATTGAGTTAGATTTACAGGTATAGGGTTAGATTTCCTGGGGTAAAGCGTTAGATTTCCTGGGGCATTGAGTTAGATTTCCAGGTAAAGGGTTAGATTTCCTGGGTATAGGGTTAGATTTCCTGGGGTAAAGGGTTAGATTTCCTGGGTATAGGGTTAGATTTCCTGGGGGAAAAGGGTTAGATTTCCTGGGGTAAAGGGTTAGATTTCCTGGTGTAAAGGGTTAGATTTCCAGGGATAGGGTTAGATTTCCTCGGGTAAAGGGTTAGATTTCCTGGGGTAAAGGGTTAGATTTCCTGGGGTAAAGGGTTAGATTTCCAGGTATAGGGTTAGATTTCCTCGGGTAAAGGGTTAGATTTCCTGGGGTAAAGGGTTAGATTTCCTGGGGTAAAGGGTTAGATTTCCTGGGGTAAAGGGTTAGATTTCCAGGTAAAGGGTTAGATTTCCTGGGGTAAAGGGTTAGATTTCCAGGTATAGGGTTAGATTTCCTGGGGTAAAGGGTTAGATTTCCTGGGGCAATTAGTTAGATTTCCAGGTATAGGGTTAGATTTCCTGGGGTAAAAGGGTTAGATTTCCTGGGGCATTTAGTTACATTAACAGGGTATAGGTTTAGAGTTCCTGGGGTAAAGGGTTAGATTTCCTGGGGCATTTAGTTAGATTTCCAGGGTATAGGGTTAGATTTCCTGGGGTAAAGGGTTAGATTTCCTGGGGTACTGGGTTAGATTTCCAGGGTATAGGGTTAGATTTCCTGGGGTAAAGGGTTAGATTTCCTGGGGTAAAGGGTTAGATTTCCTGGGTATAGGGTTAGATTTCCTGGGGTAAAGGGTTAGATTTCCTGGGGCATATAGTTAGATTTCCAGGGTTTAGGGTTAGATTTCCAGGGTATAGGGTTAGATTTCCTGGGGTAAAGTGTTAGATTTCCTGGGGCATATAGTTAGATTTCCAGGGGATAGGGTTAGATTTCCTGGGGTAAAGGGTTAGATTTCCTGGGGTAAAGGGTTAGATTTCCTGGGGCATATAGTTAGATTTCCAGGGTTTAGGGTTAGATTTCCTGGGGTAAAGGGTTAGATTTCCAGGGATAGGGTTAGATTTCCTCGGGTAAAGGGTTAGATTTCCTGGGGTAAAGGGTTAGATTTCCTGGGGCATTTAGTTAGATTTCCAGGTATAGGGTTAGATTTCCTGGGGTAAAGGGTTAGATTTCCTGGGGTAAAGGGTTAGATTTCCTGGGGTAAAGGGTTAGATTTCCAGGTATAGGTTTAGATTTCCTGGGGTAAAGGGTTAGATTTCCTGGGGCATTTAGTTAGATTTCCAGGTATAGGGTTAGATTTCCTGGGGTAAAGGGTTAGATTTCCTGGGGCATTTAGTGAGATTTCCAGGGTATAGGGTTAGATTTCCTGGGGTAAAGGGTTAGATGTCCTGGGGCATTGAGTTAGATTTCCAGGAATAGGGTTAGATTTCCTGGGGTAAAGCGTTAGATTTCCTGGGGCATTTAGTTAGATTTCCAGGTAAAGGGTTAGATTTCCTAGGGGGATTTAGTTAGATTTCCAGGGTATAGGGTTAAATTTCCTGGGGTAAAGGGTTAGATTTCCTGGGGCAAAGCGTTAGATTTCCTGGGGCAAAGCGTTAGATTTCCTGGGTATAGGGTTAGATTTCCTGGGTATAGGGTTAGATTTCCTGGGGTAAAGGGTTAGATTTCCTGGGTATAGGGTTAGATTTCCTGGGGTAAAGGGTTAGATTTTCTGGGTATAGGGTTAGATTTCCTGGGTATAGGGTTAGATTTCCTGGGGCATTTAGTTAGATTTCCAGGTATAGGGTTAGATTTCCTGGGGTAAAGGGTTAGATTTCCTGGGGCAATTAGTTAGATTTCCAGGGTATAGGGTTAGATTTCCTGGGGTAAAGGGTTAGAATTCCTGGGGTAAAGGGTTAGATTTCCAGGTATAGGGTTAGATTTCCTGGGGCATTTATTTAGATTTCCAGGTATAGGGTTAGATTTCCTGGGGTAAAGGGTTAGATTTCCTGGGGCATTTAGTTAGATTTCCAGGGTATTGGGTTAGATTTCCTGGTGTAAAGGGTTAGATTTCCTGGGGCATTTAGTTAGATTTCCAGGTATAGGGTTAGATTTCCTGGGGTAAAGGGTTAGATTTCCTGGGGCATTTAGTTAGATTTCCAGGGTATTGGGTTAGATTTCCTGGTGTAAAGGGTTAGATTTCCTGGGGCATTTAGTTAGATTTCCAGGGTATAGGGTTAGATTTCGTGGGGTAAAGGGTTAGATTTCCAGGGTATAGGGTTAGATTTCCTGGGGTAAAGGGTTAGATTTACTGGGGTAAAGGGTTAGATTTCCTGGGGTAAAGGGTTAGAATTCCAGGGTATAGGGTTAGATTTCCTGGGGTAAAGGGTTAGATTTCCTGGGGTATAGGGATAGATTTCCTGGGGCATTCAGTTAGATTTCCAGGGTATAGGGTTAGATTTCCTGGGGTACTGGGTTAGATTTCCAGGGTATAGGGATAGATTTCCTGGGGGAAAGGGTTAGATTTCCTGGGGCATTTAGTTAGATTTCCAGCTATAGGGTTAGATTTCCTGGGGTAAAGGGTTAGATTTCCTGGGTCTAGGGTTAGATTTCCAGGTATAGAGTTAGATTTCCTGGGGTAAAGGGTTCGATTTCCAGGGTATAGGGTTAGATTTCCTGGGGTAAAGGGTTAGATTTCCTGGGGTAAAGGGTAGGATTTCCTGGGGCATTTAGTGAGATTTCCAGGGTATAGGGTTAGATTTCCTGGGGTAAAGGGTTAGATTTCCTGGGGCATTGAGTTAGATTTCCAGGAATAGGGTTAGATTTCCTGGGGTAAAGGGTTAGATTTCCTGGGGCATTTAGTTAGATTTCCAGGGTATAGGGTTAGATTTCCTGGGGCATTTAGTTAGATTTCCAGGGTATAGGGTTAGATTTCCTGGGGTGAAGGGTTAGATTTCCTGGGGTAAAGGGTTAGATTTCCAGGGTACAGGGTTAGATTTCCTGGGGTAAAGGGTTAGATTTCCAGGGTATAGGGTTAGATTTCCTGGGGTAAAGGGTTAGATTTCCTGGGGTAAAGGGTTAGATTTCCTGGGGTAAAGGGTAGGATTTCCTGGGGCATTTAGTGAGATTTCCAGGGTATAGGGTTAGATTTCCTGGGGTAAAGGGTTAGATTTCCTGGGGCATTGAGTTAGATTTCCAGGAATAGGGTTAGATTTCCTGGGGTAAAGGGTTAGATTTCCTGGGGCATTTAGTTAGATTTCCAGGGTATAGGGTTAGATTTCCTGGGGCATTTAGTTAGATTTCCAGGGTATAGGGTTAGATTTCCTGGGGTGAAGGGTTAGATTTCCTGGGGTAAAGGGTTAGATTTCCAGGGTACAGGGTTAGATTTCCTGGGGTAAAGGGTTAGATTTCCAGGGTATAGGGTTAGATTTCCTGGGGTAAAGGGTTAGATTTCCTGGGGTAAAGGGTTAGATTTCCTGGGGCATTTAGTTAGATTTCCAGGTATAGGGTTAGATTTCCTGGGGTAAAGGGTTAGATTTCCTGGTATAGGGTTAGATTTCCTGGGGTAAAGGGTTAGATTTCCTGGGGTAAAGGGTTAGATTTCCTGGGGTAAAGGGTTAGATTTCCTGGGGCATTTAGTTAGATTTCCAGCTATAGGGTTAGATTTCCTGGGGTAAAGGGTTAGATTTCCTGGTATAGGGTTAGATTTCCTGGGGTAAAGGGTTAGATTTCCTGGGGATAGGGTTAGATTTCCTGGGTATAGGGTTAGATTTCCTGCGGTAAAGGGTTAGATTTCCTGGGGATAGGGTTAGATTTCCTGGGTATAGGGTTAGATTTCCTGGGGTAAAGGGTTAGATTTCCTGGGGTAAAGGGTTAGATTTCCTGGGGTAAAGGGTTAGATTTCCTGGGGCATTTAGTTAGATTTCCAGCTATAGGGTTAGATTTCCTGGGGTAAAGGGTTAGATTTCCTGGTATAGGGTTAGATTTCCTGGGGTAAAGGGTTAGATTTCCTGGGGTAAAGGGTTAGATTTCCTGGGGTAAAGGGTTAGATTTCCTGGGGCATTTAGTTAGATTTCCAGGTATAAGGTTAGATTTCCTGGGGTAAAGGGTTAGATTTCCTGGGGCAATTAGTTAGATTTCCAGGTATAGGGTTAGATTTCCTGGGGTGAAGGGTTAGATTTCCTGGGGTAAAGGGTTAGATTTCCAGGGTACAGCGTTAGATTTCCTGGGGCATTGAGTTAGATTTCCAGGTAAAGGATTAGATTTCCTGGGTATAGGGTTAGATTTCCTGGGGTAAAGGGTTAGATTTCCTGGGTCTAGGGTTAGATTTCCTGGGGGAAAAGGGTTAGATTTCCTGGGGTAAAGGGTTAGATTTCCTGGTGTAAAGGGTTAGATTTCCAGGGATAGGGTTAGATTTCCTCGGGTAAAGGGTTAGATTTCCTGGGGTAAAGGGTTAGATTTCCTGGGGTAAAGGGTTAGATTTCCAGGTATAGGGTTAGATTTCCTGGGGTAAAGGGTTAGATTTCCTGGGGCATTTAGTTAGATTTCCAGGTATAGGGTTAGATTTCCTGGGGTAAAAGGGTTAGATTTCCTGGGGCATTTAGTTACATTAACAGGGTATAGGTTTAGAGTTCCTGGGGTAAAGGGTTAGATTTCCTGGGGCATTTAGTTAGATTTCCAGGGTATAGGGTTAGATTTCCTGGGGTAAAGGGTTAGATTTCCTGGGGTAAAGGGTTAGATTTCCTGGGTATAGGGTTAGATTTCCTGGGGTAAAGGGTTAGATTTCCTGGGTATAGGGTTAGATTTCCTGGGTATAGGGTTAGATTTCCTGGGGCATTTAGTTAGATTTCCAGGTATAGGGTTAGATTTCCTGGGGTAAAGGGTTAGATTTCCTGGGGCAATTAGTTAGATTTCCAGGGTATAGGGTTAGATTTCCTGGGGTAAAGGGTTAGATTTCCTGGGGTAAAGGGTTAGATTTCCAGGTATAGGGTTAGATTTCCTGGGGTAAAGGGTTAGATTTCCTGGGGCATTTAGTTAGATTTCCAGGTATAGGGTTAGATTTCCTGGGGTAAAGGGTTAGATTTCCTGGGGCATTTAGTTAGATTTCCAGGTATAGGGTTAGATTTCCTGGGGTAAAGGGTTAGATTTCCTGGGGCATTTAGTTAGATTTCCAGGGTATTGGGTTAGATTTCCTGGTGTAAAGGGTTAGATTTCCTGGGGCATTTAGTTAGATTTCCAGGGTATAGGGTTAGATTTCGTGGGGTAAAGGGTTAGATTTCCAGGGTATAGGGTTAGATTTCCTGGGGTAAAGGGTTAGATTTACTGGGGTAAAGGGTTAGATTTCCTGGGGTAAAGGGTTAGAATTCCAGGGTATAGGGTTAGATTTCCTGGGGTAAAGGGTTAGATTTCCTGGGGTATAGGGATAGATTTCCTGGGGCATTCAGTTAGATTTCCAGGGTATAGGGTTAGATTTCCTGGGGTACTGGGTTAGATTTCCAGGGTATAGGGATAGATTTCCTGGGGGAAAGGGTTAGATTTCCTGGGGCATTTAGTTAGATTTCCAGCTATAGGGTTAGATTTCCTGGGGCATTTAGTTAGATTTCCAGGTATAGGGTTAGATTTCCTGGGGTAAAGGGTTAGATTTCCTGGGTCTAGGGTTAGATTTCCAGGTATAGAGTTAGATTTCCTGGGGTAAAGGGTTCGATTTCCAGGGTATAGGGTTAGATTTCCTGGGGTAAAGGGTTAGATTTCCTGGGGTAAAGGGTAGGATTTCCAGGTATAGGGTTAGATTTCCTGGGGCATTTAGTTAGATTTCCAGGTATAGGGTTAGATTTCCTGGGGTAAAGGGTTAGATTTCCTGGGGCATTTAGTGAGATTTCCAGGGTATAGGGTTAGATTTCCTGGGGTAAAGGGTTAGATTTCCTGGGGCATTGAGTTAGATTTCCAGGAATAGGGTTAGATTTCCTGGGGTAAAGCGTTAGATTTCCTGGGGCATTTAGTTAGATTTACAGGTATAGGGTTAGATTTCCTGGGGTAAAGGGTTAGATTTCCTGGGGCATTTAGTTAGATTTCCAGGGTATAGGGTTAGATTTCCTGGGGCATTTAGTTAGATTTCCAGGGTATAGGGTTAGATTTCCTGGGGTGAAGGGTTAGATTTCCTGGGGTAAAGGGTTAGATTTCCAGGGTACAGGGTTAGATTACCTGGGGTAAAGGGTTAGATTTCCAGGGTATAGGGTTAGATTTCCTGGGGTAAAGGGTTAGATTTCCTGGGGTAAAGGGTTAGATTTCCTGGGGCATTTAGTTAGATTTCCAGGTATAGGGTTAGATTTCCTGCGGTAAAGGGTTAGATTTCCTGGGGATAGGGTTAGATTTCCTGGGTATAGGGTTAGATTTCCTGGGGTAAAGGGTTAGATTTCCTGGGGTAAAGGGTTAGATTTCCTGGGGCATTTAGTTAGATTTCCAGGTATAAGGTTAGATTTCCTGGGGTAAAGGGTTAGATTTCCTGGGGCAATTAGTTAGATTTCCAGGTATAGGGTTAGATTTCCTGGGGTAAAGGGTTAGATTTCCAGGTATAAGGTTAGATTTCCTGGGGTAAAGGGTTAGATTTCCTGGGGCAATTAGTTAGATTTCCAGGTATAGGGTTAGATTTCCTGGGGTAAAGGGTTAGATTTCCTGGGGCATTTAGTTAGATTTCCAGGGTATAGGGTTAGATTTCCTGGGGTAAAGGGTTAGATTTCCTGGGGCATTTAGTTAGATTTCCAGGGTATAGGGTTAGATTTCCTGGGGTAAAGGGTTAGATTTCCTGGGGTAAAGGGTTAGATTTCCAGGGTATAGGGTTAGATTTCCTGGGGTAAAGGGTTAGATTTCCAGGGTATAGGGTTAGATTTCCTGGGGTAAAGGGTTAGATTTCCTGGGGTAAAGGGTTAGATTTCCTGGGGTATAGGGTTAGATTTCCTGGGGCATTCAGTTAGATTTCTAGGGTATAGGGTTAGATTTCCTGGGGTACTGGGTTAGATTTCCAGGGTCTAGGGTTAGATTTCCTGGGGGAAAGGGTTAGATTTCCTGGGGCATATAGTTCGATTTCCTGGGGCATATAGTTAGATTTCCAGGGTATAGGGTTAGATTTCCTGGGGCATTTAGTTAGATTTCCAGGTATAGGGTTAGATTTCCTGGGGTAAAGGGTTAGATTTCCAGGTATAGGGTTAGATTTCCTGGGGTAAAGGGTTAGATTTCCTGGGGCATTTAGTTAGATTTCCAGGGTATAGGGTTAGATTTCCTGGGGTAAAGGGTTAGATTTCCTGGGGCATTTAGTTAGATTTCCAGGTATAGGGTTAGATTTCTTGGGCATTTAGTTAGATTTCCAGGTATAGGGTTAGATTTCCTGGGGTAAAGGGTTAGATTTCCAGGGCATAGGGTTAGATTTCCTGGGGTAAAGGGTTAGATTTCCAGGGTATAGGGTTAGATTTCTTGGGCATTTAGTTAGATTTCCAGGTATAGGGTTAGATTTCCTGGGGTAAAGGGTTAGATTTCCAGGGCATAGGGTTAGATTTCCTGGGGTAAAGGGTTAGATTTCCAGGGTATAGGGTTAGATTTCTTGGGGTAAAGGGTTAGATTTCCTGGGGCATATAGTTCGATTTCCTGGGGCATATAGTTAGATTTCCAGGGTATAGGGTTAGATTTCCTGGGGCATTTAGTTAGATTTCCAGGTATAGGGTTAGATTTCCTGGGGTAAAGGGTTAGATTTCCAGGGCATAGGGTTAGATTTCCTGGGGTAAAGGGTTAGATTTCCAGGGTATAGGGTTAGATTTCTTGGGCATTTAGTTAGATTTCCAGGTATAGGGTTAGATTTCCTGGGGTAAAGGGTTAGATTTCCTGGGTATCGGGTTAGATTTCCAGGTATAGGGTTAGATTTCCTGGGGTAAAGGGTTAGATTTCCTGGGGTAAAGGGTTAGATTTCCTGGGGTAAAGGGTTAGATTTCCAGGGATAGGGTTAGATTTCCTCGGGTAAAGGGTTAGATTTCCTGGGGCATTTAGTTAGATTTCCAGGTATAGGGTTAGATTTCCTGGGGTAAAGGGTTAGATTTCCTGGGGTAAAGGGTTAGATTTCCTGGGGCATTTAGTTAGATTTCCAGGTATAGGGTTAGATTTCCTGGGGTAAAGGGTTAGATTTCCTGGGGTAAAGGGTTAGATTTCCAGGTATAGGGTTAGATTTCCTGGGGCATTTAGTTAGATTTCCAGGGTATAGGGTTAGATTTCCTGGGGCATTTAGTTAGATTTCCAGGGTATAGGGTTAGATTTCCTGGGGTAAAGGGTTAGATTTCCTGGGGCATTGAGTTAGATTTCCAGGTATAGGGTTAGATTTCCTAGGGGGATTTAGTTAGATTTCCAGGGTATAGGGTTCGATTTCCTGGGGTAAAGGGTTAGATTTCCTGGGGCATTGAGTTAGATTTCCTGGGGTAAAGGGTTAGATTTCCTGGGTATAGGGTTAGATTTCCTGGGGTAAAGGGTTAGATTTCCTGGGTATAGGGTTAGATTTCCTGGGGCATTTAGTTAGATTTCCAGGTATAGGGTTAGATTTCCTGGGGTAAAGGGTTAGATTTCCTGGGGCAATTAGTTAGATTTCCAGGTATAGGGTTAGATTTCCTGGGGTAAAGGGTTAGATTTCCTGGGGCAATTAGTTAGATTTCCAGGGTATAGGGTTAGATTTCCTGGGGTAAAGGGTTAGATTTCCAGGTACAGGGTTAGATTTCCTGGGGTAAAGGGTTAGATTTCCTGGGGTAAAGGGTTAGATTTCCTGGGTATAGGGTTAGATTTCCTGGGGCATTTAGTTAGATTTCCAGGTATAGGGTTAGATTTCCTGGGGTAAAGGGTTAGATTTCCAGGTACAGGGTTAGATTTCCTGGGGTAAAGGGTTAGATTTCCTGGGGTAAAGGGTTAGATTTCCAGGTATAGGGTTAGATTTCCTGGGGTAAAGGGTTAGATTTCCTGGGGCATTTAGTTAGATTTCCAGGGTATAGGGTTAGATTTCCTGGGGGAAAGGGTTAGATTTCCTGGGGCATTTAGTTAGATTTCCAGGGTATAGGGTTAGATTTCCTGGTGTAAAGGGTTAGATTTCCTGGGGCATTTAGTTAGATTTCCAGGGTATAGGGTTAGATTTCGTGGGGTAAAGGGTTAGATTTCCAGGGAATAGGGTTAGATTTCCTGGGGTAAAGGGTTAGATTTCCTGGGGTAAAGGGTTAGATTTCCAGGGTATAGGGTTAGATTTCCTGGGGTAAAGGGTTAGATTTCCTGGGGTATAGGGTTAGATTTCCTGGGGTAAAGGGTTAGATTTCCTGGGGTATAGGGTTAGATTTCCTGGGGCATTCAGTGAGATTTCCAGGGTATAGGGTTAGATTTCCTGGGGTACTGGGTTAGATTTCCAGGGTATAGGGTTAGATTTCCTGGGGTAAAGGGTTAGATTTCCTGGGGCATTTAGTTAGATTTCCAGGTATAGGGTTAGATTTCCTGGGGTAAAGGGTTAGATTTCCAGGGTATAGGGTTAGATTTCCTGGGGTAAAGGGTTAGATTTCCTGGGGCATTTAGTTAGATTTCCAGGTATAGGGTTAGATTTCCTGGGGTAAAGGGTTAGATTTCCAGGGTATAGGGTTAGATTTCCTGGGGTAAAGGGTTAGATTTCCTGGGGCATTTAGTTAGATTTCCAGGTATAGGGTTAGATTTCCTGGGGAAAAGGGTTAGATTTCCTGGGGCATTTAGTGAGATTTCCAGGGTATAGGGTTAGATTTCCTGGGGTAAAGGGTTAGATTTCCTGGGGCATTGAGTTAGATTTCCAGGAATAGGGTTAGATTTCCTGGGGTAAAGCGTTAGATTTCCTGGGGCATTTAGTTAGATTTACAGGTATAGGGTTAGATTTCCTGGGGTAAAGGGTTAGATTTCCTGGGGCATTGAGTTAGATTTACAGGTATAGGGTTAGATTTCCTGGGGTAAAGCGTTAGATTTCCTGGGGCATTGAGTTAGATTTCCAGGTAAAGGGTTAGATTTCCTGGGGTAAAGGGTTAGATTTGCTGGGGCATATAGTTAGATTTCCAGGGTATAGGGTTAGATTTCCTGGGGTAAAGGGTTAGATTTCCTGAGGCATATAGTTAGATTTCCAGGGTATAGGGTTAGATTTCCAGGGTATAGGTTTAGATTTCCTGGGGTATAGGGTTAGATTTCCTGGGGTAAAGGGTTAGATTTCCTGGGGCATTTAGTTAGATTTCCAGGTATAGGGTTAGATTTCCTGGGGTAAAGGGTTAGATTTCCTGGGGTAAAGGGTTAGATTTCCAGGTATCGGGTTAGATTTCCTGGGGCATTTATTTAGATTTCCAGGTATAGGGTTAGATTTCCTGGGGTAAAGGGTTAGATTTCCTGGGGCATATAGTTAGATTTCCAGGGTATAGGATTAGATTTCCTGGGGTAAAGGGTAAGATTTCCTGGGGCATATAGTTAGATTTCCAGGGTATAGGGTTAGATTTCCAGGGTATAGGGTTAGATTTCCTGGGGTAAAGGGTTAGATTTCCTGGGGTAAAGGGTTAGATTTCCTGGGGTAAAGGGTTAGATTTCCTGGGGTAAAGGGTTAGATTTCCAGGTATAGGGTTAGATTTCCTGGGGTCAAGGGTTAGATTTCCTGGGGCATTTAGTTAGATTTCCAGTTATAGGGTTAGATTTCCTGGGGTAAAGGGTTAGATTTCCTGGGGCATTTAGTTAGATTTCCAGGGTATCGGGTTAGATTTCCTGGGGTAAAGGGTTAGATTTCCTGGGGCATTTAGTTAGATTTCCAGGGTATCGGGTTAGATATCCTGGGGTAAAGGGTTAGATTTCCTGGGGTAAAGGGTTAGATTTCCTGGGGTAAAGGGTTAGATTTCCAGGGTATAGGGTTAGATTTGCTGGGGTAAAGGGTTAGATTTCCTGGGGCATTTAGTTAGATTTCCAGGGTATAGGGTTAGATTTCCTGGGGTAAAGGGTTAGATTTCCTGGGGTACTGGGTTAGATTTCCAGGGTATAGGGTTAGATTTCCTGGGGTAAAGGGTTAGATTTCCTGGGTATAGGGTTAGATTTCCTGGGGTAAAGGGTTAGATTTCCTGGGGCATATAGTTAGATTTCAAGGGTTTAGGGTTAGATTTCCTGGGTATAGGGTTAGATTTCCTGAGGTAAAGGGTTAGATTTCCTGGGGTAAAGGGTTAGATTTCCTGGGGCATATAGTTAGATTTCCAGGGTATAGGGTTAGATTTCCTGGGGTAAAGGGTTAGATTTCCTGGGGTAAAGGGTTAGATTTCCTGGGGCATATAGTTAGATTTCCAGGGTTTAGGGTTAGATTTCTAGGGCATAGGGTTAGATTTCCTGGGTAAAGGGTTAGATTTCCAGGGGTAAAGGGTTAGATTTCCTGGGGTAAAGGGTTAGATTTCCTGGGGTAAAGAGTTAGATTTCCTGGGGTAAAGAGTTAGATTTCCTGGGGCATTTAGTTAGATATCCTGGGGTAAAGGGTTAGATTTCCTGGGGCATATAGTTAGATTTCCAGGGTAAAGGGTTAGATTTCCTGGCGTAAAGGGTTAGTTTTCCTGGGGTAAAGGGTTAGATTTCCTGGGGCATATCGTTAGATTTCCAGGGTTTAGGGTTAGATTTCTAGGGTATAGGGTTAGATTTCCTGGGGTAAAGGGTTAGATTTCCAGGGTATAGGGTTCGATTTCCTGGGGTAAAGGGTTAGATTTCCTGGGGTATAGGGTTAGATTTCCTGGGGTAAAGGGTTAGATTTCCTGGGGTAAAGGGTTAGATTTCCTGGGGTAAAGGGATAGATTTCCTGGGGTAAAGGGTTAGATTTCCTGGGGTAAAGGGTTAGATTTCCTGGGGTAAAGGGATAGATTTCCTGGGTAAAGGGTTAGATTTCCAGGGTATAGGGTTAGATTTCCTGGGTAAAGGGTTAGATTTCCTGGGGTAAAGGGTTAGATTTCCAGGGTATAGGGTTAGATTTCTTGGGGTAAAGGGTTAGATTTCCTGGAGTAAAGGGTTAGATTTCCTGGGGTAAAGGGTTAGATTTCCTGGGTAAAGGGTTAGTTTCCTGGGGTAAAGGGTTAGATTTCCTGGGGTAAAGGGTTAGATTTCCTGGGGTAAAGATTTAGATTTCCTGGGGCATATAATTAGATTTCCAGGGTATAGGGTTAGTTTTTCCTGGGGTGAAGATTTAGATTTCCTGGGGCATATAGTTAGATTTCCAGGGTATAGGGTTAGATTTCCTGGGGCATATAGTTAGATTTCCAGGGTATAGGGTTAGATTTCCTGGGGTAAAGGGTTAGATTTCCTGGGTATAGGGTTAGATTTCCTGGGGTAAAGGGTTAGATTTCCTGGGTATAGGGTTAGATTTCCTGGGGTAAAGGGCTAGATTTCCTGGGTATAGGCTTGGATTTCTGGGTATAGGGTTAGATTTCCTGGGGTAAAGGGTTAGATTTCCTGGGTAAAGGGTTAGATTTCCAGGTATAGGTTAGATTTCCTGGGGTAAAGGGTTAGATTTCCTGGGGCATTTAGTTAGATTTCCAGGTATAGGGTTAGATTTCCTGGGGTAAAGGGTTTGATTTCCTGGGGCATTTAGTTAGATTTCCAGGGTATAGGGTTAGATTTCCTGGGGTAAAGGGTTAGATTTCCTGGGGCATTTAGTTAGATTTCCAGGGTATAGGGTTAGATTTCCTGGGGTAAAGGGTTAGATTTCCTGGGTAAAGGGTTAGATTTCCAGGGTTTTGGGTTAGATTTCCTAGGGTAAAGGGTTAGATTTCCTGGGGTAAAGGGTTAGATTTCCTGGGGCATTTAGTTAGATTTCCAGGGTATAGGGTTAGATTTCCTGGGGTAAAGGGTTAGATTTCCTGGGGTACTGGGTTAGATTTCCAGGGTATAGGTTAGATTTCCTGGGGTAAAGGGTTAGATTTCCTGGCTATAGGGTTAGATTCCTGCGGTAAAGGATTAGATTTCCTGGGGCATATAGTTAGATTTCCAGGGTATAGGGTTAGTTTTCCTGGGGTGAAGATTTAGATTTCCTGGGGCATATAGTTAGATTTCCAGGGTATAGGGTTAGATTTCCTGGGGCATATAGTTAGATTTCAGGGTATAGGGTTAGATTTCCTGGGGTAAAGGATTAGATTTCTGGGTATAGGGTTAGATTTCCTGGGGTAAAGGGCTAGATTTCCTGGTATAGGCTTGGATTTCCTGGGTATAGGGTTAGATTTCCTGGGGTAAAGGGTTAGATTTCCTGGGGTAAAGGGTTAGATTTCCAGGTATAGGGTTAGATTTCCTGGGGTAAAGGGTTAGATTTCCTGGGCATTTAGTTAGATTTCCAGGTATAGGGTTAGATTTCCTGGGGTAAAGGGTTTTATTTCCTGGGGCATTTAGTTAGATTTCCAGGGTATAGGGTTAGATTTCCTGGGGTAAAGGGTTAGATTTCCTGGGGCATTTAGTTAGATTTCCAGGGTATAGGGTTAGATTTCCTGGGGTAAAGGGTTAGATTTCCTGGGGTAAAGGGTTAGATTTCCAGGGTTTTGGGTTAGATTTCCTGGGGTAAAGGGTTAGATTTCCTGGGGTAAAGGGTTAGATTTCCTGGGCATTTAGTTTGATTTCCAGGGTATAGGGTTAGATTTCCTGGAGTAAAGGGTTAGATTTCCTGGGGTACTGGGTTAGATTTCCAGGGTATAGGGTTAGATTTCCTGGGGTAAAGGGTTAGATTTCCTGGCTATAGGGTTAGATTTCCTGCGGTAAAGGATTAGATTTCCTGGGGCATATAGTTAGATTTCCAGGGTAAAGGGTTAGATTTCCTGGGGTAAGGGTTAGTTTTCCTGGGGTAAAGGGATAGATTTCCTGGGGTAAAGATTTAAATTTCCTGGGGCATATAGTTAGATTTCCAGGGAATAGGGTTAGTTTTCCTGGGGTAAAGATTTAGATTTCCTGGGGCATATAGTTAGATTTCCAGGGTATAGGGTTAGATTTCCTGGGCATATAGTTAGATTTCCAGGGTATAGGGTTAGATTTCCTGGGGTAAAGGGTTAGATTTCCAGGGTATAGAGTTAGATTTCCTGGGGTAAAGGGTTAGATTTCCAGGGTGAAGAGTTAGATTTCCTGCGGCATATAGTTCGATTTCCAGGGAATCGGGTTAGATTTCCTGGGGTAAAGGGTTAGATTTGCTGGGCATATAGTTAGATTTCCAGGGTATAGGGTTAGATTTCCTGGGGTAAAGGGTTAGATTTCCTGGGGCATATAGTTAGATTTCCAGGGTATAGGGTTAGATTTCCAGGGTATAGGTTTAGATTTCCTGGGGTATAGGGTTAGATTTCCTGGGGTAAAGGGTTAGATTTCCTGGGGCATTTAGTTAGATTTCCAGGTATAGGGTTAGATTTCCTGGGGTAAAGGGTTAGATTTCCTGGGGTAAAGGGTTAGATTTCCAGGTATCGGGTTAGATTTCCTGGGGCATTTATTTAGATTTCCAGGTATAGGGTTAGATTTCCTGGGGTAAAGGGTTAGATTTCTGGGGCATATAGTTAGATTTCCAGGGTATAGGATTAGATTTCCTGGGGTAAAGGGTTAGATTTCCAGGGGCATATAGTTAGATTTCCAGGGTATAGGGTTAGATTTCCAGGGTATAGGGTTAGATTTCCTGGGGTAAAGGGTTAGATTTCCTGGGATAAAGGGTTAGATTTCCTGGGGTAAAGGGTTAGATTTCCTGGGTATAGGGTTAGATTTCCAGGGTATAGGGTTAGATTTCCTGGGGTAAAGGGTTAGATTTCCTGGGGTATAGGGTTAGATTTCCTGGGGTAAAGGGTTAGATTTCCTGGGGTAAAGGGTTAGATTTCCTGGGTAAAGGGTTAGATTTCCTGGGGTAAAGCGTTAGATTTCCTGGGTATAGGGTTAGATTTCCAGGGTATAGGGTTAGATTTCCTGGGGTAAAGGGTTAGATTTCCTGGGGTAAAGGGTTAGATTTCCTGGGGTAAAGGGTTAGATTTCCTGGGGTATAGGGTTAGATTTCCTGGGGTAAAGGGTTAGATTTCCTGGGGTAAAGGGTTAGATTTCCTGGGGTAAAGGGATAGATTTCCTGGGAAAAGGGTTAGATTTCCAGGGTATAGGGTTAGATTACCTGGGGTAAAGGGTTAGATTTCCTGGGGTAAAGGGTTAGATTTCCTGGGGTAAAGGGTTAGATTTCCTGGGGATAGGGTTAGATTTCCAGGGTATAGGGTTAGATTTCCTGGGGTAAAGGGTTAGATTTCCTAGGGTATAGGGTTAGATTTCCTGGGGTAAAGGGTTAGATTTACTGGGGTAAAGGGTTAGATTTCCTGGGGTAAAGGGTTAGATTTCCTGGGGTAAAGGGATAGATTTCCTGGGAAAAGGGTTAGATTTCCAGGGTATAGGGTTAGATTACCTGTGGTAAAGGGTTAGATTTCCTGGGGTAAAGGGTGAGATTTCCTGGGGTAAAGGGTTAGATTTCCTGGGGTAAAGGGATAGATTTCCTGGGAAAAGGGTTAGATTTCCAGGGTATAGGGTTAGATTTCCTGGGGTAAAGGGTTAGATTTCCTGGGGTAAAGGGTTAGATTTCCTGGGGTAAAGGGTTAGATTTCCTGGGGTAAAGATTTAGATTTCCTGGGGCATATAGTTCGATTTCCAGGGTTTAGGGTTAGTTTTCCTGGGGTAAAGATTTAGATTTCCTGGGGCATATAGTTAGATTTCCAGGGTATAGGGTTAGATTTCCTGGGTATAGGGTTAGATTTACTGGGGTAAAGGGTTAGATTTCCTGGGGTAAAGGGTTAGATTTCCAGGTTTTGGGTTAGATTTCCTGGGGTAAAGGGTTAGATTTCCTGGGGCATTTAGTTAGATTTCCAGTTATAGGGTTAGATTTCCTGGGGTAAAGGGTTAGATTTCCTGGGGCATTTAGTTAGATTTCCAGGGTATCGGGTTAGATTTCCTGGGGTAAAGGGTTAGATTTCCTGGGGTAAAGGGTTAGATTTCCTGGGGTAAAGGGTTAGATTTCAGGTTAGATTTCCTGGGGTAAAGGGTTAGATTTCCAGGGTATAGGGTTAGATTTCCTGGGGTAAAGGGTTAGATTTCCTGGGGCATTTAGTTAGATTTCCAGGGTATAGGGTTAGATTTCCTGGGGTAAAGGGTTAGATTTCCTGGGGTACTGGGTTAGATTTCCAGGGTATAGGGTTAGATTTCCTGGGGTAAAGGGTTAGATTTCCTGGGTATAGGGTTAGATTTCCTGGGGTAAAGGGTTAGATTTCCTGGGGCATATAGTTAGATTTCCAGGGTTTAGGGTTAGATTTCCTGGGTGTAGGGTTAGATTTCCTGGTGTAGGGTTAGATTTCCTGGGGTAAAGGGTTAGATTTCCTGGGGGATAGGGTTAGATTTCCTGGGGCATATAGTTAGATTTCCAGGGTATAGGGTTAGATTTCCTGGGGTAAAGGGTTAGATTTCCTGGGGTAAAGGGTTAGATTTCCTGGGGAGGTAAAGGGTTAGATTTCCTGGGGTAAAGGGTTAGATTTCCTGGGGCATATAGTTAGATTTCCAGGGTTTAGGGTTAGATTTCTAGGGTATAGGGTTAGATTTTCCTGGGGTAAAGGGTTAGATTTCCAGGGGTAAAGGGTTAGATTTCCTGGGGTAAAGGGTTAGATTTTCCTGGGGTAAAGAGTTAGATTTTCCTGGGGTAAAAGAGTTAGATTTTCCTGGGGCATTTAGTTAGATATCCTGGGGTAAAAGGGTTAGATTTCCTGGGGCATATAGTTAGATTTTCCAGGGTAAAGGGTTAGATTTCCTGGGGTAAAGGGTTAGTTTTCCTGGGGTAAAGGGTTAGATTTCCCTGGGGTAAAGAATTTAGATTTCCTGGGGCAATATAGTTAGATTTCCAGGGAATAGGGTTAGTTTTTCCTGGGGTAAAGATTTAGATTTTCCTGGGGCATATAGTTAGATTTCCAGGGTATAGGGTTAGATTTTCCTGGGGCATATAGTTAGATTTCCAGGGTATAGGGTTAGATTTCCTGGGGTAAAGGGTTAGATTTCCAGGGTATAGGGTTAGATTTCCTGGGGTAAAGGGTTAGATTTCCAGGGTGAAGAGTTAGATTTCCTGCGGCATATAGTTCGATTTCCAGGGTATAGGGTTTAGATTTCCTGGGGTAAAGGGTTAGATTTCCTGGGGCATATAGTTAGATTTTCCAGGGTATAGGGTTAGATTTCCTGGGGTAAAAGGGTTAGATTTCCTGGGGCATATAGTTAGATTTCCAGGGTATAGGGTAAGATTTCCAGGGTATAGGGTTAGATTTCCTGGGGTATAGGGTTAGATTTCCTGGGGTAAAGGGTTAGATTTCCTGGGGCATTTAGTTAGATTTCCAGGTATAGGGTTAGATTTCCTGGGGTAAAGGGTTAGATTTCCTGGGGTAAAGGGTTAGATTTCCTGGGGATAGGGTTAGATTTCCAGGGTATAGGGTTAGATTTTCCTGGGGTAAAAGGGTTAGATTTCCTAGGGTATAGGGTTTAGATTTCCTGGGGTAAAAGGGTTAGATTTACTGGGGTAAAGGGTTAGATTTTCCTGGGGTAAAGAGTTAGATTTCCTGGGGTAAAGAGTTAGATTTCCTGGGGTAAAGAGTTAGATTTCCTGGGGCATTTTAGTTAGATATCCTGGGGTAAAGGGTTAGATTTTCCTGGGGCATATAGTTAGATTTCCAGGGTAAAGGGTTAGATTTCCTGGGGTAAAGGGTTAGTTTTCCTGGGGTAAAGGGTTAGATTTCCTGGGGTAAAGATTTAGATTTCCTGGGGCATATAGTTAGATTTTCCAGGGAATAGGGTTTAGTTTTTCCTGGGGTAAAGATTTAGATTTCCTGGGGCATATAGTTAGATTTCCAGGGTATAGGGTTAGATTTCCTGGGGCATATTAGTTAGATTTCCAGGGTATAGGGTTAGATTTCCTGGGGTAAAAGGGTTAGATTTTCCAGGGTATAGGGTTAGATTTCCTGGGGTAAAGGGTTAGATTTTCCAGGGTGAAGAGTTAGATTTCCTGCGGCATATAGTTCGATTTCCAGGGTATAGGGTTAGATTTCCTGGGGTAAAGGGTTAGATTTCCTGGGGCATATAGTTAGATTTCCAGGGTATAGGGTTTAGATTTCCTGGGGTAAAGGGTTAGATTTCCTGGGGCATATAGTTAGATTTCCAGGGTATAGGGTAAGATTTTCCAGGGTATAGGGTTAGATTTTCCTGGGGTATAGGGTTAGATTTCCTGGGGTAAAGGGTTAGATTTCCTGGGGCATTTAGTTAGATTTTCCAGGTATAGGGTTAGATTTCCTGGGGTAAAGGGTTAGATTTCCTGGGGATAGGGTTAGATTTCCAGGGTATAGGGTTAGATTTCCTGGGGTAAAGGGTTAGATTTCCTAGGGTATAGGGTTTAGATTTCCTGGGGTAAAGGGTTAGATTTTACTGGGGTAAAGGGTTAGATTTACTGGG
Organism: Heterodontus francisci; assembly: GCF_036365525.1. Taxonomy (NCBI): domain Eukaryota; kingdom Metazoa; phylum Chordata; class Chondrichthyes; order Heterodontiformes; family Heterodontidae; genus Heterodontus; species Heterodontus francisci. The sequence goes on from NC_090375.1 coordinate 25,730,228, forward strand.
GTAAAGGGTTAGATTTCCTGGGGTAAAGGGTTAGATTTCCTGGGGTAAAGGGATAGATTTCCTGGGGTAAAGGGTTAGATTTTCCTGGGGTAAAGGGTTAGATTTCCTGGGGTAAAAGGGTTAGATTTTCCTGGGGATAGGGTTAGATTTCCAGGGTATAGGGTTTAGATTTCCTGGGGTAAAGGGTTAGATTTCCTAGGGTATAGGGTTAGATTTCCTGGGGTAAAGGGTTAGATTTACTGGGGTAAAGGGTTAGATTTCCTGGGGTAAAGGGTTAGATTTCCTGGGGTAAAAGGGATAGATTTCCTGGGAAAAAGGGTTAGATTTCCAGGGTATAGGGTTAGATTACCTGTGGTAAAGGGTTAGATTTCCTGGGGTAAAGGGTTAGATTTCCTGGGGTAAAGGGTTAGATTTCCTGGGGTAAAGGGATAGATTTCCTGGGAAAAGGGTTTAGATTTCCAGGGGTTATAGGGTTAGATTTCCTGGGGTAAAGGGGTTAGATTTCCTGGGGTAAAGGGTTAGATTTCCTGGGGTAAAGGGTTAGATTTCCTGGGGTAAAGGGTTAGATTTCCTGGGGCATATAGTTAGATTTCCAGGGGTTTTAGGGTTAGTTTTCCTGGGGTAAAGATTTAGATTTCCTGGGGCATATAGTTAGATTTCCAGGGTATAGGGTTAGATTTCCTGGGTATAGGGTTAGATTTACTGGGGTAAAAGGGTTAGATTTCCTGGGGTAAAGGGTTAGATTTCCAGGTATAGGGTTAGATTTCCTGGGGTAAAGGGTTAGATTTCCTGGGGCATTTAGTTAGATTTTCCAGTTATAGGGGTTAGATTTCCTGGGGTAAAGGGTTAGATTTCCTGGGGCATTTAGTTAGATTTCCAGGGTATCGGGTTAGATTTTCCTGGGGTAAAGGGTTTAGATTTCCTGGGGTAAAGGGTTAGATTTCCTGGGGTAAAAGGGTTTAGATTTCCAGGGTATAGGGTTAGATTTTCCTGGGGTAAAGGGTTAGATTTCCTGGGGCATTTAGTTAGATTTCCAGGGTATAGGGTTAGATTTCCTGGGGTAAAGGGTTAGATTTCCTGGGGTACTGGGTTAGATTTCCAGGGTATAGGGTTAGATTTCCTGGGGTAAAGGGTTAGATTTCCTGGGTATAGGGTTAGATTTCCTGGGGTAAAGATTTAGATTTCCTGGGGCATATAGTTAGATTTCCAGGGAATAGGGTTAGTTTTTCCTGGGGTAAAGATTTAGATTTCCTGGGGCATATAGTTAGATTTCCAGGGTATAGGGGTTAGATTTCCTGGGGCATATAGTTTAGATTTCCAGGGTATAGGGTTAGATTTCCTGGGGTAAAGGGTTTAGATTTTCCAGGGTATAGGGTTAGATTTCCTGGGGTAAAGGGTTAGATTTCCAGGGTGAAGAGTTAGATTTCCTGCGGCATATAGTTCGATTTCCAGGGTATAGGGTTAGATTTCCTGGGGTAAAGGGTTAGATTTTCCTGGGGCATATAGTTAGATTTCCAGGGTATAGGGTTAGATTTCCTGGGGTAAAGGGTTAGATTTCCTGGGGCATATAGTTAGATTTTCCAGGGTATAGGGTAAGATTTCCAGGGGTATAGGGTTAGATTTCCTGGGGTATAGGGTTAGATTTCCTGGGGTAAAGGGTTAGATTTCCTGGGGCATTTAGTTAGATTTCCAGGTATAGGGTTAGATTTTCCTGGGGTAAAGGGTTAGATTTCCTGGGGTAAAGGGTTAGATTTCCTGGGGATAGGGTTAGATTTCCAGGGTATAGGGTTAGATTTCCTGGGGTAAAGGGTTAGATTTTCCTAGGGTATAGGGTTAGATTTTCCTGGGGTAAAAGGGTTAGATTTACTGGGGTAAAGGGTTAGATTTTCCTGGGGTAAAGGGTTTAGATTTCCTGGGGTAAAGGGATAAGATTTCCTGGGAAAAGGGTTAGATTTTCCAGGGTATAGGGTTAGATTACCTGTGGTAAAAGGGTTAGATTTCCTGGGGTAAAGGGTTAGATTTCCTGGGGGGTAAAGGGTTAGATTTTCCTGGGGTAAAGGATAGATTTCCTGGGAAAAAGGGTTAGATTTCCAGGGTATAGGGTTAGATTTTCCTGGGGTAAAGGGTTTAGATTTCCTGGGGTAAAGGGTTAGATTTCCTGGGGTAAAGGGTTAGATTTCCTGGGGTAAAGATTTAGATTTCCTGGGGCATATAGTTTAGATTTCCAGGGTTTAGGGTTAGTTTTTCCTGGGGTAAAGATTTAGATTTCCTGGGGCATATAGTTAGATTTTCCAGGGTATTAGGGTTAGATTTCCTGGGGCATATAGTTAGATTTCCAGGGGTAATAGGGTTAGATTTCCTGGGGTAAAGGGTTAGATTTCCAGGGTATAGGGTTAGATTTCCTGGGGTAAAGGGTTAGATTTCCAGGGTGAAGAGTTAGATTTCCTGCGGCATATAGTTCGATTTCCAGGGTATAGGGTTAGATTTCCTGGGGTAAAGGGTTAGATTTCCTGGGGCATATAGTTAGATTTCCAGGGTATAGGGTTAGATTTCCTGGGGTAAAGGGTTAGATTTCCTGGGGCATATAGTTAGATTTCCAGGGTATAGGGTAAGATTTCCAGGGTATAGGGTTTAGATTTCCTGGGGTATAGGGTTAGATTTCCTGGGGTAAAGGGTTAGATTTCCTGGGGCATTTAGTTAGATTTCCAGGTATAGGGTTAGATTTCCTGGGGTAAAGGGTTAGATTTCCTGGGGTAAAGGGTTAGATTTTCCTGGGGATAGGGTTAGATTTCCAGGGTATAGGGTTAGATTTCCTGGGGTAAAGGGTTAGATTTCCTAGGGTATAGGGTTAGATTTCCTGGGGTAAAGGGTTAGATTTACTGGGGTAAAGGGTTAGATTTCCTGGGGTAAAGAGTTAGATTTCCTGGGGTAAAGAGTTAGATTTCCTGGGGTAAAGAGTTAGATTTTCCTGGGGCATTTAGTTAGATATCCTGGGGTAAAAGGGTTAGATTTCCTGGGGCATATAGTTAGATTTCCAGGGTAAAGGGTTAGATTTCCTGGGGTAAAGGGTTAGTTTTCCTGGGGTATAGGGTTAGATTTCCTGGGGTAAAGGGTTAGATTTTCCCTGGGGCATTTAGTTAGATTTCCAGGTATAGGGTTAGATTTCCTGGGGTAAAGGGTTAGATTTCCTGGGGATAGGGTTAGATTTTCCAGGGTATAGGGTTAGATTTTCCTGGGGTAAAGGGTTAGATTTCCTAGGGTATAGGGTTAGATTTCCTGGGGTAAAGGGTTAGATTTTACTGGGGTAAAGGGTTAGATTTACTGGGGTAAAGGGTTAGATTTTCCTGGGGTAAAGGGTTAGATTTCCTGGGGTAAAGGGATAGATTTCCTGGGGTAAAGGGTTAGATTTTCCTGGGGTAAAGGGTTAGATTTCCTGGGGTAAAGGGTTAGATTTCCTGGGGATAGGGTTAGATTTTCCAGGGTATAGGGTTAGATTTCCTGGGGTAAAGGGTTAGATTTCCTAGGGTATAGGGTTAGATTTCCTGGGGTAAAGGGTTAGATTTACTGGGGTAAAGGGTTAGATTTCCTGGGTAAAGGGTTAGATTTCCTGGGGTAAAGGGATAGATTTTCCTGGGAAAAAGGGTTAGATTTCCAGGGTATAGGTTAGATTACCTGTGGTAAAGGGTTAGATTTCCTGGGGTAAAGGGTTAGATTTCCTGGGGTAAAGGGTTAGATTTCCCTGGGGTAAAGGGATAGATTTCCTGGGAAAAAGGGTTAGATTTCCAGGGTATAGGGTTAGATTTCCTGGGGTAAAGGGTTAGATTTTCCTGGGGTAAAGGGTTAGATTTCCTGGGGTAAAGGGTTAGATTTCCTGGGGCATATAGTTAGATTTCCAGGGTTTAGGGTTAGTTTTTCCTGGGGTAAAGATTTAGATTTCCTGGGGCATATAGTTAGATTTTCCAGGGTATAGGGTTAAGATTTTCCTGGGTATAGGGTTAGATTTACTGGGGTAAAAGGGTTAGATTTCCTGGGGTAAAGGGTTAGATTTCCAGGTATAGGGTTAGATTTTCCTGGGGTAAAGGGTTAGATTTTCCTGGGGCATTTAGTTAGATTTCCAGTTATAGGGTTAGATTTTCCTGGGGTAAAGGGTTAGATTTCCTGGGGCATTTAGTTAGATTTCCAGGGTATCGGGTTAGATTTCCTGGGGTAAAGGGTTAGATTTCCTGGGGTAAAGGGGTTAGATTTCCTGGGGTAAAGGGTTAGATTTCCAGGGTATAGGGTTAGATTTCCTGGGGTAAAGGGTTAGATTTCCTGGGGCATTTAGTTAGATTTCCAGGGTATAGGGTTAGATTTCCTGGGGTAAAGGGTTAGATTTTCCTGGGGTACTGGGTTAGATTTCCAGGGTATAGGGTTAGATTTCCTGGGGTAAAGGGTTAGATTTTCCTGGGTATAGGGTTAGATTTTCCTGGGGTAAAGATTTAGATTTTCCTGGGGCATATAGTTAGATTTCCAGGGAATAGGGTTAGTTTTCCCTGGGGTAAAGATTTAGATTTCCTGGGGCATATAGTTAGATTTCCAGGGTATAGGGTTAGATTTCCTGGGGCATATAGTTAGATTTCCAGGGTATAGGGTTAGATTTCCTGGGGTAAAGGGTTAGATTTCCAGGGTATAGGGGTTAGATTTCCTGGGGTAAAGGGTTAGATTTCCAGGGTGAAGAGTTAGATTTTCCTGCGGCATATAGTTCGATTTCCAGGGTATAGGGTTAGATTTCCTGGGGTAAAGGGTTAGATTTTCCTGGGGGCATATAGTTAGATTTCCAGGGTATTAGGGTTAGATTTCCTGGGGTAAAGGGTTAGATTTCCTGGGGCATATAGTTAGATTTCCAGGGTATAGGGTAAGATTTCCAGGGTATAGGGTTAGATTTTCCTGGGGTATAGGGTTAGATTTCCTGGGGTA